>NC_056727.1:775202001-775464501 GCF_019279795.1 Protopterus annectens | reverse complement strand
CCTGACCAAACATATACAACAGTAGGAATGCCCCCAAAGGTTCCTTACCAGGTGAATACAGGGTATAAGCACATTTTCCTACATGATGCCTGTGCACTGGCCCAGTAATTGAGGAGCCTCAATCCTCACCACTGGCAACAGTGGAGGACGTACACAATGGGAGGATGACAAGTACACACACAGTAAAGTACAATTTCCCTTAACAGTACACAGAGATCACAGACACTCCGGGGCTGGTTTTTCCCTCTCTCTCCAGATCTCCAGTAAGACTCCCCACTGGCACAGCTATAGAGTTGAGTCCTTAGCCAGAGTTCTAAGCCAAGTCCTGCCAGCACTCTCTCTGTTCAGCCAGTGCTTTTTGTCCCTGCCCAGGTAGCTGATGCACACACACACTTTGAAATTTGACTTATACACAAACACACACCTGGGAAAGGCTCAGGTTTACTAGCTATGCCCCTTTTTGCACAGGCTATAAGTTAGTTACCACTGCAAAAAGAACCCCTACTTATCAGCTACTACAAGGCCCTTACAAAAGGTGTCAAATCCTACTATGTAAAGTTACTATTAATCCAAATGGTAGTCTGACCAAGCAAGGATATTGGAGTGGCCTGTACATTGTCACCAAATGGATATACAAGTATCCTAAGAGCTTAAATAGGTCTCACAAATATCAGTCACAAAGATAGGTTTAAATATATACTTCAGAGTTCAAAATCACAAGAAGTATTTAAAACAACAATGCAGGACAGTCTCAAATAAATACAAAAAACATCTAAACTAATCTTTACTATATTCCTAACTATATCTAAAAGAATTACTACGCCCTAAAAACCTGACTTACAGAGCAAGGCAAGTGCAGATGGTGATGATGAGTGGATGTTTACAGGTCAAAGACAAAATACAAAATGTACATTCTCTCTCTGAGAGAGTTCTTAAATTAATATCAAATATTACTGCTGAGTTAGCTTGGATGACATGACTTTTTTCACCTGACTTCAGTTCTCAAGCTAAACAGAAACTAACATAATTTAACATCTCTGTGTGAAAAATGCATACCTCTCAGATGTTTGCAGATCTTGGAAGTCAAAAAACAATAAAACACAGAAATTACTTGTCTTTCTGTCTCAGAAGATCCCCATGATCTGAAACAGGCTGCCCATCTGTGTGAAGCAGAGCCTATCCCTAACCGTTTTTAAGGTTAACCTTGACAATTGGATGGGAAATTGCAAAATCCACCCCGAGGTCTGTCCCCCATGTCTCTGATAGACAGAGGCAGATAGTAACTATGCCCAAAGTAACATAGTCCTCACATAACATTTAGAAATACCCTAACATGCAG
The DNA here is from genome assembly GCF_019279795.1 of Protopterus annectens. Taxonomy (NCBI): domain Eukaryota; kingdom Metazoa; phylum Chordata; order Ceratodontiformes; family Protopteridae; genus Protopterus; species Protopterus annectens. The sequence continues at coordinate 775,463,162 of NC_056727.1, read as the reverse complement.
GTTAACCTTGACAATTGGATGGGAAATTGCAAAATTCACCCCAAGGTCTGGCCCCATGTCTCTGATAGACAGAGGTAGACAGTAACTATGCCCAAAGTAACATAGTCCTCACATAACATTTAGAAATATCCTAACATACTCCCCCTCCTAGCAAATACCCATGATACTTAGGGTCACAACTGAGTTGTGCAGCCTGGTAAAAGCCCCTCATGACTGATAACCTAGTATATATCTATGAACCTATGAACGGTTGACTTTTTAAAACTGATTCCTGTCTTTCATCAATAAATGTTCATTGGAAGTTACTAGGCATGCAATCCAGGAGACCATTTAGCAGCTTAGCTCAATCTTCAAGCATACTGTCTGATTAAGTTGCTTGCCTAAAGTCACTCTGTTGGCAAATGGCAGCTGAGGGAATCAAATCCAACACTCCAAACAGCAACAAACAGCATCACTCTGCAAAACGAGAAGAACACACAGCCCTCTGTTTTCCAACATCAAAGGTGAGTGTGCCGTTTGAGACACTAACATTAACAGTGTCTACTGAATTCAGTAAGATTGCATTGGAGAGGAACTGGGGGTGTTAGGAAGTTTATCCTTAATCCAAAGGATGCAGAATTGCAGAGGAGTTCCTGCATTTTGCGATGGGGAGCAGGGTGATTACCCCCTGTCCAAATACTCTTTTATATTTATCTATGTTTTTTTAATGTCAACTTTTTTTTTTTTCATTTTTGACAATTTATTTCTGGTGTGATTGTATGCAGTTTGATCTTTAGCTATAGATCTTTTCAGCCTATTAATAGTCACGATATTTGGATTAATATTTTTGCTATAGCTTCCACTACATATGCAACCATACATAAACATTGTTAAGCTGACTATACCTATGACTGAGAGATAGTAGAACAATGTCTGCAATGAGCAACCATTCCCCAATGAAAAGCAAAAACATAGGAAGTAAAGGTATTTAGTGAACTATGAAGATTCTCCAGAAAAGAAAATACATGGTCAGATGAACCTTTTATAGCTAGCACTGATTAAAGTCAGATTTCCTGAAATGTTGAGGAACAGCAAATTGATGACTGAAATCAAATTCTTCTGGTGCTGCTGCGGTCATTTCTCAAGGCAGACAGGTTAGTTGAGTTTTTCTAGAAAAACTAAGAGAAGGAAGGTTTAATACATGCCTCTATAAATAGAAGTAATCAATCATTTAACCAGAACATGTATGCATTTACTAGTAAAGCACAGATTGAAAGCACAGAAAAAATAGTAAAAGAATATAAACTGATTATACATAGAATGTTGTGAATTGTGTTATTTACCGATTCTTTTATTTCATTTTGTAAGAAAAAAGTGTTGCTAGTGCTTGAGAAGCTTTCAGATTCTGAGAAAAAATGCAAAAATCCAAAACAAAAATCTGAAAGTGTCAAATGTTTCTTTGCTGAGGGTACCATAAGGTCACTGTTTAGGATGGAAAGAAATATAGTGACCTGGACCTGCTGTCATACTGATATGGTATTATGAAGAAATGGGTGTCCTAGCTCACCTTATCAAAATCAGTAAACTTTGTGCTTTTTCATTAATAAATTGTACTACAAAATTATAACTACTGCATTAGCAAATTACAATGCACATTAACTCTTCTGCTCTACAAAGCTTTCAATATTGTCTTCTTCAAGGCATACCTCATGAAACAAAAGTATTTTGAAAATATGAAATAAAATTATCACTAATGGCCTGACTTGTGACACCAAGTAGCTATGTCTCCTCAAATGTACTTCAGCCTTAAGTGTATGTGTGTGTGTCTTTATATAGTGTGTGTGTGTGTGTGTGTGTGTGTGTGTGTGTGTGTGTGTGTGTGTGTGTGTGTGTGTGTGTGTTTGTGTGCGTATGTGTGTGTCTGTGTTTGTGTCTTTGTATATTTTGTGTGTGTGTGTGTGTGTGTGTGTGTGTGTGTGTGTGTTTGCGAGTGTGTATACATGCAGAATGAGAAGGCTAATTGAGCCTTACCTTTTAAGTGACTAGGCATACATTTGTGGGGGCCAAATTCATTGTTATGTGTTATGTGTTTATGGAAATGCAGCAGTCAGTATTTTAAGAAATGGACATGCTATTGATGATGGCAGCTTGAATTCAGTGCTAGGTCAAATCGAGAGACAACATCTTCAAATTATATACAACATGTTCAGTACTCCTAGCTCAAAAATCTTCAAAAATGCATATTCAGAATGATTGCATTACTTCTATTACCACTTATACCCATTTCAAAATCCAGAATACCCTACTACCTGTGTGTGTTGCATGTAAAGTGAGGATAGCTGTCAGGAGAACCACAAAAATTTGTTACTGCATATGAAAGTGCATTTCACTAAAGAAGAATCACCAAGTTGTAAGACAACCAACTGTGTTACAACTCACAGCTGATTGCAATTTACAATCCATTTGGCAAATTAACTCACTACGAGGGAAGATTCTTCCTTTCCTCTAAGGTACAACACCACTATTAGCTTAAGTATAGGGTACAGGGAGCAGAGCTGACTATATGAAGGAGGATGGAAGGCGTCTCCTCCTCCTAAAAAAACATAATTTTACTTCACTGTTGAAATGCATCTTGAATAATGTATTCTGTTCAGAATAATCATTGAGCAAAGTTTTACAATGAAATGTCCAAAACTTACACTAAAGACTATGCAGAGTACCACTAAGCCCTGACAGATGACACTTTCACAAGGAAAGTAGTACCACTCAAAAATAGTATTTTTAGGGGGAGAACATGGACTAAAACATGAGGCAGTATTAGTTCACAACTTTCTCTCCTCTCATATTGCAGAAATAGCAGTTTAAATCATCTAAATCCATATTTGAAATTTAAAGCACATACCTTTTCTTCTTCTTCTTTTGGCTTCTCGCGGTTAGGGGTTACCACAGCGTATCACCTGTCTGCTCATGATTGGCAGTGGAGTTTTACGGTGTCAAGTTGTCAGCCCGGCGCCCAACCTTCCACAGAAGGCACACACACGCACGCACACCTAGGGCCAATTTAGAGTGTCCAATCCACCTACAGCATGTCTTTGGGATGTGGGAAGAAACCGGAGCATCCAGAAGAAAGCATGTGACCACAGGAAGGACATGCAGACTCTGCACAGAAGGCACCCCAGCCGAGGATCGAACCAGAGTGCCTCTTGCAGTGAGGTAAAACACATACCTTTTAAAAACTCTATTATACTCAATTTATGATTAATAATAATAATGATATGTACGTTACCCCAGTTAGTAAGGCCAAATATAAATTAATTACTTTTGATATTTGTATGGCTTGTAATGAACCCAAAGCAGGCATATTTCATGTCTTATGGAATTGCAAATTCACTAAACAACTATGGGTAGCAGTATTTCAAAAAATAAACAGTTTCCCTGGTATAAAATCTTTCCCTTGTCAACTTGTACCACTACATTTGCCTGAAGAACCTATTAAATCAAATATATTGAAGGTTTTAATAATTATCTTTAGTATGATCAAGTTTTATATAATAAAGAAATGCTACCCCTTATCTACTGTACCATGGATGGAATACACTTCATCTCTTTTTAAACAACATAAAGCTATTAAATTAAAAATGAATCTCAGTCTATTCTTAAGGTGTGGGAACTAGTTTCAAACATATTGGGCTAAGACGTCAGCATATTCATCCCTTTGACTTATGTTATTCTATTAGTATACCATAAGTGCTATATCCATTTATATTTTGTAACCAGATGCTGAGTTATAAGATGTGCATAGCGTAAACAGATGTTTCCTGGGATTCATTAACACCTACACTATGTGCACACTGTTCTGAGTAAACAGACAACAGAAGCATAACTCCCACCTTTTTCCTCCTAATTTTAGTTTTCCTACTGATTTTTCTGACAGCCTTAAATATTGAGGAGAATTAAAAAAGGTTACCACAAAGTGTAGACTACATGTGCACTTAGTGCAATCTTAGTGAGTGACTAGAAAGCACACGCAATGTGGTAAAGATGTTACTGAATACAGAGTGTGTATGCTTAGTGTTAGTGTAGGTGTTCATGAATCTGGCCTGTTCTATATTGTTCTATATTTCATGTTATTTTATTGTCTCTATTCCTACTTCTTACTTTTGTCTCTTCTTTCTTTAATCTTTACATATAGTTATGTCTGTTATGTATATCTGTTCCTACCGCTTAAAAAACAATAAAAAGTGTATAGAGAAAAAATAAATTCCTATTTTGGGTGAAAATTTGACAAAAATGAGTGGTAGATATTTTGAGAGCAGTTCAATGATAAAGTATAGCAGTAAAGTTAGGTTTAAACAAAGATTTTTGTAACTGAAAGAATTGCTGTGTAAGGCATGCTGGTTGAAAATTCAATATGGCAGCCGTGAAAGATGAGCACACAAAAATAATAAAAGCAATAAAGGTGTTTTTTAGAGACTTTAGTTTAATGTCAAATACCTCTGAGACATTCAGCAGCTTAAATCAGCAATGGTCAGGCATGACACTCAGATGGAGCAGCTGCATCAATGCAACAAGTAATTTCCCAAATGCAGTTAGACTTAGTAGAGCAAATGTCTGTTACTGCCATCCATTCTAAAACAACTGATTTGCAAAATCTTGCACTACAGGTACAAACTAAACTGGGTGATCTAGAAACTAGATTATACAGAAATAGTCAGTCCTTTAGGGTTCTCTGAAAGTGGAGGGTATGTAACTCACAGAATTTATCAAAGCAGAACTCCGTAAACCACTGGGGAACCACTCCACCCCACCCACACACATTACAGAGAGCACAGAGAGGGATATCAACACAGCAGAACTCATTGTTGCACAGACGTTCCATCTGTAGGTGTTTAAACTCTAAGGGCAGACACCTAATTATAAGAAATGCCATAGAAGAAACAAATAACCTAAAGGTTGCAGGATATCGGGTCAGAATGGTGCCATGCTACAGTGCTACCTTATTTACTGAAAGAAAAGTTTTAGCCATATATTTATGATGAGCAAAGAAATTAATTTTGGGCTTTGTTTATGCTAACCAGTCACATTGCAACTGGCAAAGAGAACACAAACATTTTGCTTCATGATTCTCTCAGACTTGGACTATTTTTAAAGAAATGGAATCAGCACAAAGGAAACTATACTCCTAGGCAGTCATGACAGGTATCCCAGGATACACAGACAATGAAAGAAAAGAGACACTCAAAATGTTTCTCCTAAAAAATCTTAAGTGGTGAAAAGGGCATATCATGGTATGAGGCAGAGTAAATCTGATAATCAAGGGGGAACAATCTGAAATTACATACCATGAGATTTTCTAGGAGAACCACAGGCAGAGTTAATGATAGGGAAACCAACAGTAAAGGATATTCAGGAAACTGAAATCAGTTTGCTAGGAAGTGAAAACCTCCAAGAAATAGCTGGAGGTGGCTGAGATTCAACATAGCAGGATACATGAAAAATTGTGCAATCCTGTCAGAAAGGAGTATAGGATCCAGGAAAGAATAATTTCCCCAGAGAGGCATGCTGCAGTGGACAAAATGGGTGGCTGTATATAAACTACATAGAAACATGGAGAAAAGGAACTTATATTTTCCCAGTCATACCTCACTTGTATTTTCCCTATTACCAAATCTCTTTTTTTCATTTTCTCTTGCAACAAAGAAGAGGAAATAATTGTCAGAAGAACCTTGAAAGACTTTGCAATCCTGCAGTTTTCTCTGCACAGGGATGATGGAGCATGGGAAAACAATGTATCCCAATTAACTGGGACATGGTGAACATAATGTTTTAAAATGCTTTATAATATGTGATACAGTAAAATTATTCCTTTGGATTGAAATGTAGTAATGAAATTCTTAATTCAAATGTTCAGCATATGGCAAAGTCTAGGAGGGTAATAATTGCATTCTATTGCAAGTTAAGGTGACATGTTCATGGGAAGGGAGGTATTAGAGTAACCTGAATAATGATAAAGGAAGTATAATGTTTACAGCCAAAAGATTAAAACAAATAATAAAAGATGATAATAAGTGCAAGTGTAACTAGAATATGCCCATATCACACATATGCATTAAAGTGGTTCATAAGGGAAACGTAGGAAAAGAAAGGCACATAGTTAAGGAGCAGTTCACGTATGCCAGTAAGAGTAGCATATGGTACAAAGAAAAAGAAGAGTATAGCGTTATCTATACCACAAGATGAGTTTAGGATAGAGTTATAGATAATGCCAGATTACTATAACATAATATAACATAGAAATCTGGAAAAAAATGCAATAGATGAAATATAATGGGATTCATTGATTTATGCCGATGCACCTCACCTGTATGATCTACATCAGAAAATACTTACATTCATACAAACTGTTCATCAAACTATCTATCTCTACCTTTCAACACCTGTCCTCTCCCCATCCTTGGGGAGGGACTTATATCTTTTTATATTTTTTTTATTTCCAGCATAATAGATTATACTTCTAATACTTTTAATTGTCATTTTTTTGTTATCATATCACTGGTGTCTCGTCATGCTTTATTATACCTAAATTGTACGCATATATGCTTTTTTTTTAATTATATCTATAATACTGTTTTATTTGATGTCATCTCTCTGGAGCTTTTCTCCCTGGGCCTCCACTGGAAATGGATATTTATTACCCAGTTGGACTTTCCTGGTAAACAAATGTCAATAAATAAATAAATAGATAATAACTGCAATCTGGGAGACTCTGGAGATGAGCTACTTGTCCAAGAATTAGTTGCTTTTAATAAAATCAGGCTCCACTGCTTGAGGCCAAGTAGATTTGGTCAGTTCACAAGTAAAGAGCAGGCACAGCATAATAAAGCAAGGTTAGAGGCTCAGGGGTATCAAGATCAGATTACTGTTATATTTTGTCTTTGTTAAATTTAATGTGATAACTATAGACAATGTTTAAAAAGAAGGTTATACTTATCAAAATGATAAATGAGAGTAGCACGAATTATACAGAAAGCAACCAAACAAAGTGAAACACAGGAAGAGGAGGCAAGTAGAGGCGTTAAAAGATAGGAATGCTTGTACTTTGTTTACATGGAATGTGACAGGTATGTCTTCACAGTATAAAGCAAGCGCCACACTTAAATATCTGAATACTAGGTGGGTGAAAATAGAATTACTAAAAGAAACTAAGTTAAAGGAAAAATCGAGTGCCTGGTTTAAGAGACAGTGGAGAGGGGCTGTGATGGTAAGTTGTACAACCTCTGCCAAAAGATGGGGTATTAACATTAGTTAACAAATCATGTAAATGGATACCATCCAAAGGATTTAAAGACAATGATGGGGGGAGGGGTACAGCATTCTGAGATTCCAGACATCATAATGCAGGTTATGGATAGTCAACTATTATAGTCCCAGCATGGACTGTACTAAGGATTCAATAAATCTCATTAACACACTAAGAGAAATAACAAACCAGGGGGGATCATATTTTAATAGGAAAGGATTTCAGTGCAATTACAGAGCCTTAGATTGATAAAACATCTCAAGAGCAGAACATAAATCTCTGTAAAACTAGCAAACAAATAAATAAATAAAAATTAGCAGAAAATATGAATGAGTTACATTTTCATTAGATGAAGACAATACACACAGTTCTTGTCAAGCCTACCACCACCTTTTCTATGTAAACTTTATGCTGACTAGGAATCTCACATCGCAGTCTCTAATTCTCCTTCAAGTCTGCAAATCAAACTATAGATATGGAGATAGGTTTCACAGTGTTTATGTATCTAAACAGTGGAATTCAATCCCTGCTCACTTTAGACATGAACCTAACCTATCTACATTCCTAAAAAACCTATGAACTTTAAAGTGGGGGTCTAAATTATTTTATCAAAAAGGTGTTCCATCAAATGCCTTTTCATTGACCCGTAATAAGCAAACTTCCATTTCAGTGAAAGGCCAAAGCATCGATTTCATTCCTTGGGAAAGAAATCGCTTGGCCATCCTTGTGAGTTTGCCCTTTTCCCCACTGTAGTGCAATCTCGTAGTTGGTATATTTAGTTAGGGGGTGTGGGGGTCACTTTGTAATATGTAAAGTGATGTGTACTTCTTGGTAGGGCTAGAAATCGCTGATGTGGCCATTCACTGAAATGGCACTTTGCTTTTTATAGGTCGATGAAAAGGCATTTGATGGAATGCCTTTTTGATAAGATAATATACACCTTTAAAGTGGATGTGCCCTTGTACCTAAGATCTCAACCATTTATCTCTGCTTATCATCCTTCCTATTCCAACCCTTCCACCTTCAAGATCCAGCTCAATCACTTAATTATCCATATCTCTGTTTTGTCACTGTCACATATTTATCTACAAAATCTTCAGTATTGCTATCCGTACTTTGTCTTACCTATACTTCACCTCCCATCTCACTTTTTTATCCTCTAATTTCTATCCACCTTACATCCTCATATGTCGATTCTCCTGCTTTCAGAACTCTTATTAAAATACGACCTTCTCAATCTTCTTCTCCATCTCTTACTCATCCTTGTCTTCCTACTCACTTAGTTAAATATCCATACGCAATATATTTCAGCTCACGTTACCATGACAGTACATCTCAGTTGCATTCTCAACAAACGTAGAGGCATCTTTTCAACTATAACCAAACAAAGAACCAGAAAAACTAAAGAATAGAAAAGAAAGTGACATTGGTCTTAGTTCCAAACTGTTCAACAATAGATCTCAAGTTGCTACCATGTTTGTAATCAATAGATGGTTTGTCACCCACCTTTTCCAAAATATTCCTATCCTTCCCCAGAATGCCCCAGTTTTTATTCAGTATTTTCTTAATAGTAACACTGTTTCTATATTTATAACACTTCTTTCAGCTTGCATTTTTTTTTACATTTTTTCTTTGTTTCTTAAAAATTATTATACCACTTTAAATGTGGAAGGGAGCTTGGTTATGATGTGATGTATGATGTCACAAGAGAACCATATTTAAATAGCAACTTTGGCAGTTTGTTTCATCTGAAGAAGTTTTAAATATTAAAACAAAAGCAGTAATTATGTTTCCAGTGTATTTTTTGTTTTTCTACACTGTGGAGTGAAACTTTGGTTGGAGTCTCTGTGGTAAATGCACTTTCTTGTTTATCTTTTCAACTATAAGTGTTTCTGCTGTCAGACCACCCTCAACTGGATTTGTGTTAATGAAGTGATTTCACTAAACTAAATGATGTTAACAAAAATCATTAACACCCTGATAAACAGACCTACGAATACCTGGCCAGTCGACCTGATGTGTTTTGATGTGGTTAGAACATAAAGAAAGAGTTGGCAGGTGTAAAAAAAGGATGACAAATTTTTGGGTATCAATGGCCAAGGTATAAAAGATAATATTAATAGTTCATTAGAATACAAGGAAACAATCATAAAATTCAAGAAACAAATGATAAGGGTAGGGAAAGCTGCACAAACAAACAAGATGCAGATGAAGGGATGGGAATTCAGCAATATAGAATGGAAATATAAGGAGGGAAATTACAAAGATGCACATTTTTAGGAAGTTTAATTAATCTCAAAAACTATATAAAGCAATACAAATTAACAACATACATGAAACGTTGGACAAACATATAATCTTGTTTTGGGTGAAGGGAGTAACATCTTCAAAGATGTTAGCAAGACAATACAAGCAAAGGCACAAGAGCCTGCTATAGCCACCTTAAAGGATGACCATGACAAGGGGGGTCACAGACCCAATGACTATCAATAGAATTATGACACAGCAATATGAGAAAGTATTTGCAAGCATAGCTAACTCCAATGTACTCAAAAATGCAGGGGGTTGCTAAAAAAACTAACCATTCTCAAGGTTCTACAGGAAAAGGTCAAAGGATTAGCTATTCCTGTGGACCAAGCTGAAATTATCCAAACTATGAAGAGACTTACAGAAGGGAAAGCATCAGGACTTGATGGGTTAATCCCAAACTTTTATAAGCAATTGAACAGATTAAATGCAGCTGCAGAAATGAGGTGTTCATTTACATACAAATGAATTATTATTATTATAGTCGTTAAGGTGGAAAAGGCCCGCAAAAAGCAGACAGCAATAGGTATCTAAACCCACTGCAAGATTACCTGAAAACCTTTGCTAAAATACTAGCAATCATGTAAAAGAAAATACTTCCAAAGCTTATTCCTTTGAATCACTAAGGTGTTATTAAAGGAAGGAAAAGAGGGCTACATTTCATTACAATATGGCTGAATTTATAAAGGTATGTCCAAAACAGTGCCAAGGCAGCAGCAATGCTGATAGATTATCAGAAAGAAATCTGATACAGTAAAGGGAGAAGTATTTATGGCACTCATGGGAAAGAAGGGCTTTCCATGCTCGTATAGAAAGAGATGCCTATTCATGTACCATAATCGAAACTATAAAACCTCATGTCAGACTATCATTTGGCAAGCATTACACCAAAAATATGCATGAATAAGTCATTTCTACCACATTCAGAAGTGAGTGGAGACTGCCAGAATTTGGCATTATGGGTTAGCAACAGTGTGCATGAGGTATGCTAGATCTAGGGCAACAAAATGGTTCAGCTGAAGATGGAAAAATTTGAAGAAAATGTATATAAAGGCATTAAGCATAATAGGAAACCTTTTTATACATACATAAGACGTGGAAGGAGGAAAGACATACAAATGGATAAACTGTATAGATTACAAAATGTATTCTCAGACACAACAGATTATAGATATTTGCAAAATCGTATGTAAAACAGTTTGGCTCCACAAAAGTGGTGATAAATTGTTCTGGTGGCATTCAGTTTAACTGCAGAAACTGGAATCAAATTAGATTGTATTGAAAAAGAACTGCACAATCTGGATCCAAACAAACTACAGGGGGGAGATGTAATTAATAATAATGACCTGAGAACTTGCACTAATATTATATCTATTATTTACTAGGTTGTATAAATACGGGGAGATTCCTCAAGATTGAAGACATGCACTTATTAAACCTGTCTTTAAGGGAAAGGTAAGTAGAACAAACCAAGAGTCATATAGATCCTTAAGTCTACTTTCATGTTGTGGAAAAATAATGGTTAAGGTAATGTTGGAAAAGTTATTATCAGAATTGGAGAGGTTGGGATTTGAAACCGTATATCAGCATGCATATGCTGAAAACAGATCTACTACCACCTATAACATGATGCTCTATAACAATATAAAAACAGCTATCAATGAAAAATTGTGCTGTGATGTAATTTATATAGATTTAACTTCAGCATTTGACAGGGTTATACACAAAACACTGATCAATAAATTTGAACAACTAAGTATTGATGTACTCTTGATAAGATGGATAGCTGCATGGCTTACAAATAGGACATGGTAAGTATCATACAGCAATTGTTCAGGTGACATTCTTGCTTACAGTCAGGGTGTCCCACAGGGCTCTGTCCTAGGCCCTTACTTCTTTAGATTGTATCTTTCAGACCTAACTTTTTCATCTGAGGTGTTCTACAGTCTAAATGCAGCTGACCTGAAATTGGGTAAACTGATTACATGTGTTACAGATAAGGCATGTCTGCAAAATAACCTAACTAAATTGACCAGTCGGGCACAGGAGAATAATATGCTGATAAATACATCAAAAACTAAGCATATGAGATTTGAGAAATTTAAATTGAAAGGTGAATATTGCAGAAAGGGAAAATAGGAAAATATATGGAAACCTTATAAGAAAATGAGCATGAATAAACTGGAAATAGTACACTGGAAATATACCAAGGGCATCCATGGATGTTAAAACTGAAGTTATTGTGAAAGACAAAATTATCTGAACTTGCACAGTGTCTCTTATAGATATCTAAGAGGATATCTTATTCAGAGATATAGGGCATTTAGAGACAACTATCTTTGGGAATGTTTGGGGTTATTAAAACGTACTAGAGAATCATCAGACAACCTATGTAGAAGATTCTATGGGAATGAGAAATGTACTAATTGGTTCTCTGAGAGACCAGCTGATGCACAGAACACACTACCAAATTACTTTAAAGCAAGTACTAGTTTAGATATTTTAAGAACAGCCTGGACACTTATTATGGGAACAAGTGTTTTGGTATATGGGCAGATTAGAAGGTATTAATGCCCATGCTTGACATATTTGTATGGATGTATGTATGTATGTATGTATGTATGTATGTATGTATATATGTAAAATAAACTAATCTGATGAGCAGTACCTTAAAAGAGAAAAGAAAATGATTTCTTATTCTTTAAAAAAAGTACAGAAATATTATAACATACCATCAGAAATGTTATGCAATTTTCCTTTACTGTGGAAGGGAACATCTCATGTAAACTGCAAGGTGGAATACAGTGCTAATACAAGGTTGAATGCATATGTTGATGTGAGTTATTGCCAGCTATGCCAAGAGAAGTAGGGCTGTGGATGTGTAACATATGCCAGCACAGCTAGCTGGAATTCTGTAAAGAATTACATGGCATATGTATATCAAACTGATTTGTACAGATGCTAGTGTTGAGAAATGTATTTGCAAAGCTGCTTGTGCTTAAAAATGTACCAACAGTGTGCCCTGCTGGACAGAAAAATAAATATGCATGCATTATTGTAACTGTTTAAGTGTATATGTTTTGACCGAGGATACTGGAAAAGGTTAATCTAGAACGTTAAAAATAGTAAGAATTTAAATTACTGGCCTAGGCCATAAAGATGTTATCTCACAGTTTTGAATGAAGCCAGAGATGGAATATCTGTACGAAGTGTAGTTTATGAGCTCCTGTAGGAAGAGTGGAAGTGTTTTATGATTTTATGACTTCCAGGAGCTGCAGAAGATATTAGTAAGCTTCTCTATGTGTGCATTATTGACACCTATGTGCTAAATCCTGACAGCTTCTAGCCAAGCGGTTGACATGGGAACCAGAAGTCAGATGACCAGATGCATGTGATGTCATTCTGTAATCTAGGGGAAAAACTTGTATTTTAATACTAGTTGAGACTGAAGTCTCATGGCAGTCTGTTTTGGAAACCTGACATAGAAGAATCACTTACCTACTTCATCTTGCCTTGCTCTAGTAAGTCAGGAAAATATAGTGATATTAGTGAAGTTCTGTTTTTCTGTATCTGTGCGAATCAATTCTTCTGTGTTATTTTAATATTTTCTGTATTTGAAACTCTGGTGATTATTGTAAATAGATATTTAGTATTTTCATGTTCTTTTATTATTTATTAAGAAATACATTTAAACTTTTTATTGTGACTAGTCCTTTAGAGAATATTTTAATCTTTGATAGTACTGATATCTGTTTAATGACTCTGTAGCCACTCCTGAAAGCCTTACTGCATTGGTCAAACTATCATTCATATTAATATTAATTTCACTCAGTATAATTGGGTACCCATGTAAGAGCCTTACAATAGCTGGCTTGTGAGTGTCTAGTGGCAGTAACTACCTTATAGTCTGGGAAGAAGGGGATATAGCTAGTAAGCCTATGCCAGCCTTTCCCAGATGTATGTGTGTGTGTGTGTGTGTGTGTGTGTGTGTGTGTGTGTGTGTGTGTGTGTGTGTGTGTGTGTGTGTGTGTGTGTGTGTGTGCAAATCAAATATCAAAGATCGTGTATGTGTCAGATACTTGAAAAAATACACAAAGTACTCGTTTCAAGGAGAGCGTGGTGGAGAACCTGGCTTGGACACTCAGCTGAGGACTGAACTCTACAGCTGTGCCAGTGGGGAGCCTTACCGGGAACCTGGGGTGAGACAGAGAGAGAGAAGCCCAAACCTTGGGCTGAATGTGCTCCCTTTGTGCTCTTAAGGGAAATTGTGCTTAATGCAGAGAGCTGCATCTGGAAATACTGGGTGTATCCATTTTTATTCCAAGTGAATGTCCCTCTACAGTGTTAGTGGTGAGGATTCAGGCTCCTTGATTACTGGCCCAGAGTGGGGACATCACAGGGAATATCTTATGTAAAATGCAAGGTGGAATACAGTGCCAATACATGGTTGAATGCATGCATTCCTTCCAGTTAGTAAGTAAAGTCCTCCATGAACAATTATGAAGTAATTCAGCTTCCAGCATAAGCAGTACTTGAGCATTTCACTGCACTCCATAAATGAAAAAAATGCAATAATATAGTGCAAAGTAACGTATTCCACATTTCCACATTTCCATCCTGCCAGAGCCATTCACTGCACAGATCTCAGTGAACAGTCAGGCATGAATAAGAATATATGCTTCCAGTAAATGAAACAAACTTACAAACAATACAAATATACCTAAAAAATTAAAAAAAAATGTCTTTAAAGGTATATGGGATTATCTGATGTACAGTGACAGTAGGCCTTGCACCACACAACATAGCCCAATACATAGCACTGCATACATCAACTATACTCCTTTTTTTTAATAATAAAGGAAACTTTAGCCAGAATGTCATGGTCCACAGTTGTGGATTAGCAGAAACCTCTTTGCCTACATTGTCATGTACCATGCACAAGCCTGCTGTGGAGTCCCATACTATTGCTGCTGGTTGGTCACTCATGGAGGGACCTGTAGTAGAAGCTGCACTGTCATCATGGGGCAATTCATCACCAGACTGACACATAGTTATGTTATACAGAATGCCGCATGCAGTAAACATACTGCATGCAGTAGTAGGGTAACTCCAGACTCATCTGAAAAGAGTCATGAGCTACAGCTCAAGTGGGTAGCCTATATCATCTGGAAAAGACAAAAAAGGGGGGGGCATAGAAGGCACACACAATAAGGGAATGGTGGTTTAGTACTAAGCAATACATTTTCTGAAGTATAACTAATTACCTAATTATAATTAAACTTTCCACTTACCAACAAGATGACCACTGGGCATCGAGCCATGCAGGAAGAGATGGGAGAGTGAGTGTGCCAGATACGAGAATCATGGGCACTGCCGGGATGTTGGGCCAACACTATGCATCACACACTATATGGAAGTTGATGGAATTGTATTCCTTTCAGTATCCCTCGCACTGTGGTCCTGATGGGGCCCTAATAGTAACATAGTTGCAATCTATCACAACCAACATCTCATGGAAACATGTTATCTTGTAGAAGGGATGCATGGTTCTGGCTAAGCCCTGCGGCAACACTGACAGATATATATACTGATCTACACATTCTGTGAGTATGTTGAAGAACTGTTGAACCATCCTCGAGGCAGAAGCCTGAGAATTACCCAATGTGTTCCCAGACTGTCTAGTAGTATCCAGAGGTATAGGTAGGCTACACATCCCTCCTGTTCCCATCTGTGAGTCTTACAGACTAACTAAAGTCCATGCAATGTCCCTGTTCACTCAAAATTTATCAAGAATTTCCTGATTATTAAAGTTGTAATGATTTCTTCTTCATGAATATCTGTGTTTTTTTGGCTGGTGAGAACAAATGGGCACCTGCGGTTTTGGCATGGCCATGACAAACAGCTTGCACTGAGAAATATCTAAAGTGGCAGCAACAGCAAGCATTCTTTGATAGGTAAAGTGGATATAAAAGGCGTGGTTTTGTCTTTTATAACATATCTGTGCACAGTGCCAAAACACATAAAGAAATGACTATGGACCACAAAAAGGCAGGAGGACGGCTCGTTGGCATAAAAAGTTCTAGACCAATTCTTATTTCAATATTGTTAACTCTTCATTTGAATAAATTCATTGAAAAAGTCACACATAAGCAGAGTTGACTTATGTGAATCTCTACAAAGCTGTGCTTAGCCATGACCTGCACAGATTGCCTAAGTGGAATAACTTTTTTTCTTTTCTCTGTCTTATGGTAGTGCCTGATTCCTTCAGCATCCAGTGGTATTCTGTTTGTCTGAGGAAGTCAGTTAATCAGGCTGAGGTCCTGAGTTGCCCATGAAAAGGGTCACTTAAGTCTTATAGTTCTTATATGTTCAAAATGTGTAAACAAGCTAAATGCAATATGATAGAACTGGCAAGTAGTAATAACACTACACTAAACTTTCAGTAAATTCAACTTAGGGATTTAAAGTCATATTCTTTCCCAAAGGAAGACATATGCCTTTAAGGGAGAAAAACACATGAAAAGCAGCTATATATTTATTAAATGTTAGTGTGCATTTCAGATAATGTTTAGAACTTCAAAGTTGCCTTTTTCAGTGGTAGCAAAGTTCAGATGAAATGCTGTCAGAGGGTTACAATGTTTTTATTAATATGTGAACTATATTGAAAGAAGTTGAGTGATCCTATTTCTTCACCTATTTTCCCACCTTTTTCTTTTCTCTCTACCTCCCTCTCTCTCTGTTTTTTTATTACAAAGAACTATTGCAACTCAAATTATTTTCTCTGGATTACACAGCACAGAAAGCATGGCATGTTGATCATGGAAAGTTTACCATGGAAAACAACTGTCTTGAATTATGCTGATTCAAGATGCAGTGCACATTAAAGAGCAAAGACCTTTATTACAATCTGGGACTCAAGTTACGCATCTGCCAGAGAAAACAGAATACCGGCCCTTAAAGAGCAGTAAACTTGGGGGATAATTTCACACTGCCAACAAATAAGCAATTGCCATCAAGGCTATAAATGAAAGTTTTATTGTCATATGTGCTTGTGTGCATAAGGGGAGTGTGACAATCTGTAAAACATGAATTAATGTTTTTGTTGCAGTTATTATTTGCTTTAGTTTTGAGGCCAGTTTTAGAGTAAAGGCAGAAGCCGTGCATGTGAGGGAGACTCTATTTTGAATCTGCCCTTTATCTATCATGCAGCCAGTGTTTGGTAGGGAATTATATTTACAAGTACATAGAGCAGAATTTATAAACAGTAATGGGTAATATGATGGTCAATTTTCCATTCCCATTTTATTAGAGGGGCTTACATTACAATGTATGGGAAAAACATCTGCAGGCAATATAGCAGAAAAACAAAACACATACATCACATACTCTAAAAAACAGAAATAATAAATAAGAGGAGAGCATCCTGCATAGAAGTGTGCTGCTTTTTATAGAAATAGCTACGAAAAGCATGAAGTATTCCCCTCTGAGTTCTCATACACTTGGAAGAGCACACTATGTATTAATGAATGATCTCGGCCATATCATGTTCCAGGGTTATAAAGTAAAACAATGCATTTACTTACTGCTAAAAAATGATACTTCGGTGGTGCTTACAGGATGCAGTGCCCACATCTTCTACAACTATTCTGAGGACCTCTTGAGACAGTAGAAGATATATGGCCCACTTACAGGCTGGCTTCATACTTTCAGACAGACAAGCCATCCGTTCTGAATACATAAATATTATGTTTAGCAGCACGAAGACTCAGAAGGTACAGATGTTCTCAGTCTATAAGATCACAACAGGCATAGCAATTCCTCCTGCACTGTGTCTGTATTGAAGACAAAGTTACCAAGTAGCTTACAAATGTGGCATCCACACAGGGTTAGAAGGGAAAACTGAGTGCTTGCAGGAAAAGAGTGCACACAGACCCTGTAGACTACAAAGAGTTGCAAACATTGAAATAATTAGTTTTAGTTGAGTTACTGACCTGAGCTGGAATATCGCAGAGCTAATTAGGATGAACCTGACCAGTTTGCTTATCTGATAACACCAAATATCCAATTCATATCAAATGGTCAAGAATTGTTGTAATGTCTCAGCATGCATTTAAACAGAAATATATTTTAAGATATGTAATTTGAAAAACGTATGTTGTCTGCTCTCCTTTTTCAGATAACAAATGTGAAATAAATAAATAAATAAACAAACAAATAAATAAATAACACCTACCTATTATTAACTAGTCACTGAGATGAGTATATTTTTTACAGATCAGACTGAAAATGTATACAATCATGAAAATGGCTTTGCTTTCTCTCCTTCCATTTCAAAGGTGCATCACTTGTAATACTGCTTTATGGGGGCAGGGATGGGTACGTGAACTCTAACCTAGATACTTGAAAATGTTTCAAAGAGTATCAACAAGCCAGATACATGTAGAGAAAGTATTGTTCACTTACTGAAAGGTGAAACTCTTTGATGCAGGAATTCACCTACATGGACTCAGGTTCAAATTTCTAAATTATAATTTCTTCTGTTACAAAGTGTTTTTGTTTTCCTGTCACTTAGACTTTAATGAGCTTGGTGTTATGAATTGCTGTGCTGTTCTTTCTAATCATTGAATGATTATTGCCTGAGAATGCCTGTGTACAAATTTCTGCAAATTCAGGTACTCGAGAGGGGTTATATTTTAACCTGATACTGTTTCATTATGGCTGGAGTGAGAGATATTTGTTGTATGAATCCCTTCCTCTCTTTCATTTAGTTCAATTACCTAGAAAGTGGAGATAATAGTTCTTGTCCTCTACCTTATGGAATGCTGTTACCTGGCCTATATGTGTCTAACCTGGTAATCAAGTCATGGACTGCATCTAACTCAATATGTTAAAGGTGTTTTCATTTTAGGACTGTGCTCAGACTGAGAACTTATGTTAAACATGCAAAATATTTAGATATTTTAAAAGGAAATGGTTCCCAGAAAGATCTACTGTTCCCGAAAAAAATAAAAACAGAACAAACTGAAGGTAATGTTGGTGACATGGAAGGGACATTTGAACTTGCTTCGTGAAACAAGATAGCCATATGAGAGTTAAAAGAAATCATATTAGAAATCTGGTTTGGACTAACATAAGCAAAAACTGACAAATCTATGCATAATGTCCAAGACTTTCCCTTATCTCCTGCATTGATCTCTAGGTCAATAGAGGCTAACTTGAAATATTTAATAACTAACAAATCCTATGTTGCATACCTCAAGAGACATCCAGTAACACACATATATAATGGATTGCTGAATTACTGAAGACTACTGTGAAATAGGCAGTAACTAAGAAAACTTGAGTTCCATAACTTCAAAACAACTCACCCCAAAATGAGTAAGTTAGTAGAAGATAACGTGAAATAGACAATGACTAATAAATTTCACATTCCATGGCAGAACCATCCTTCTGTTACCTTCACACACGAATATCCAGAAACGAATACATCCTGTGCTGCCGAGCCCCACAGGTAAGTTCTCTTATCAAGTAATGATCTTTTCGTGTTGGAGTTTACCCACTTTTTAAATACATTAATGTCTGACTCTGAGGGATGAAAATTCATTCAGGCTTTTCATATATGTTGGCATGCAACAATGATTATCTCCGAGAACACACGTATCAATGTTATTTTGAACCTATAGCACCATCTGCTGATGCAGTTATACTATAATAATTTTACTGATTAATCTGATTTTGTCATATTTCTTATTAGTGAAAGAATAACAATAGAAAAATAACTAGTATCATTTTGCTTCACACATGTACCATGTAATTGTCTGTCTGCTAACTGTGTACCTTGTCTTTGGACTTCATGTATCTACCACAGCGCCTTCCTGCTTTATTACTGTTATCATTATGCTAATTTAATAGGTATTCTTATTATTTGCAGTACATAAATAATATAGGTTTCTTACCTCCTTTTTATCCAGGTTATGTATACTAATTGCTTCAAATCTGAAAGACCTCGGACTCATTTATGTTGAGCAAAGGAATTGCTTTCTTCCCTGAATTATAGCAGTTAGATTAGAGCTAGTGCAATCATGGGTAGCAATACATTTGTTAAGGAGTGTTTTCCTCTGTAATTTTTCTGATTAATTTATGCAAATGCAAACACACTGGTAATTGTATGACATTGTATTTGTCTTCCCTGGAAAGAAAACCTTAAAATTTATTTGCTATAGGGAGGATATGACAGCTCTACCTTTAAAAATGTTTTCTACCAGGTAAAAAAAAAAATATATATATCTATATATACATTTTGTGGATGTTCTTGGTCTTTAACTTTTCTAAGTACTTCAAATATGTTCTGAGTATTTTGGGGGTTCTTTTACTTATAACTAGTAGTTGTTCAGAAAAGCTCTATTGTGCTTTTGTACAGACAGATTTTATATATATAAACTGTATGAGCAGGGTGTGGTAAAAAATGAAAAATAAATACAAACTTCTGTGACGTAAGAGTTTATTTTATGTAGCACATAATGAATGCTTGCGTGTGCAGTTTTCTTTTATTTAAGATTATTCATTGTCAGTGTAATTACCCATTGTCAGTGTAATTACCCATTGTCAGTGTAATTACACATTGTCAGTGTAATTACACATTGTTAGTGTAATTACCCATTGTCAGTATAATTACCCATTGTCAGTGTAATTACCCATTGTCAGTATAATTACCCATTGTCAGTATAATTACCCATTGTCAGTGTAATTACACATTGTTAGTGTAATTACCCATTGTCAGTATAATTACCCATTGTCAGTGTAATTACCCATTGTCAGTGTAATTACCCATTGTCAGTGCAATTATCCATTGTCAGTGTAATTACCCATTGTCAGTGTAATCACTCATTGTCAGTGTAATTACCCATTGTCAGTGTAATCACTCATTGTCAGTGTAATTACCCATTGTCAGTGTAATTACCCATTGTCAGTGTAATCACTCATTGTCAGTGTAATTACTCATTGTCAGTGTAATTACCCATTGTCAGTGTAATTACTCATTGTCAGTGTAATTACACATTGTTAGTGTAATTACCCATTGTCAGTGTAAATACTCATTGTCAGTGTAATTACCCATTGCCAGTATGTCTACAGGTGGCCAGCATCAAAATGAGAGGGCATCAATAGCCCCAATCACAAGAATCCAAGAAACAGAATGCCGGTTTCTATCTTCCATAGGGAATCCCTACTAATTCAACTTCTAAGTGAGTGCTGACAGTGATTCCTTCATTTTGTTTGTGTTTGTGTGATTGTAGAGTTGGTATACATATATGAAATTGGAGGTGCGGGGGTGTAGGTGAGCCTCATGCAAAAAAAATGCTTGCAGTTGCTGATTTTCACTTATAAAATTATAGTCATTTGTGTTCAAGCATTTTGGTTCCTTGTAGTTGTGTCATTTGATGTTTCAAAGGGGATCCTCCTTTTTCTTGTATGCATTACCTATATATTTACAATGTTTATGGCATGTCATAATGAAAAATAAATCATTGTTCCATAGTCCAAGAGTGTCTTTATTCTTAGATGAACTAGTTAATTTAGAATCTACTTGCCTAGGTACAACAAGTGGCTCTGAAGGTGAAAAGCAATTCTCATAGGCTCATAGGTACTTACTAGGCTAGTCATCTCTGAAGATCTTATGAAGCCAAATCTTACATTTCCCTGAAAGATTTAGCCTTTAAATATTTTTTTCAAAACACATTTTATTTATTTTAATAACTACAACAAGCATAATAGAAGCCTTTATATTTTGAATATGAATAACCCATAGATGTGCCAAAAAGGATATTTTGGGCCATTTACATGCTTCCCCCTACTCATGAGGGACAGGGGTGTTAAACCAGGGGAGAATTTGTGGTTACCCAGCTATTCATCCAAACTGCATTTGAACAGAGTAAGAGAAATATTTTGTTTTGTGTAAAGTAGTAGACAGCTGCACACAAGCTGTATTGTCTGTGCTACGTATCTATCCTTCCAATATGTTCTATGTATTTTGCAAAAGAGTTTAAGATGACTAGCATGGGTGTGTATGATACCGCTGGGCTTGTGAATATGTAATAGGTCTGACAGAAAAGAGTCTGCTGAAGCTCTATACAGAAGGGAAAGGTCGTCTCTCAATAGCATGTATGGTACTTTGAAGAGGAAAAAAGACAATGAGATGGTCAGCATACTTTTTATAATTTAGACCCTTTATTTCTTAGTGAAAAAGAGTTCTGGTCATTTCATCTGTTACTAGAGTTTGAACAGGTACATAATGAAAGGAGTATTGTGAATGATCAGTCTAATGAGTGCTGAGTACAGTACTTCTAGATCTGAATGCATTACCTTTAGATATAAGCTGTGTGATGAAAAAGCACTTTCTTACAACAATGGGTACATGACTGTCAAAAGACAGATCATTATCAACATAGTTTTTCATATATCTAACTACAGGATCGATTTTAAGGGGTGTGTTGTCAATGTGATAGTTACAAGAGAAGTAATGCTTGCTGAAAAATGCAGTTATACACTTCTTGGCATTTAGTTTTAGTCCATGGTTTTGACACCAGCAATTTGTTTGGGACTAACCCTTCTGGAGGTTTTTGGTATCCTTTGGGGAGTTTATGATAGCACCAAGTTGGCAGCCATCTGGAAATGTTGTCAGTCTTCAACCTTTAACATTGGATGTGACCTCAGAGACAGAAATACCAAAGGGAGTGGTCCAAAGACTAAAGCCTGAGTTACATCACTAGTGACAGGTCCTTTGGAGGAGGTAGAACTGCCAGTCATGATTTCCCAGGTTCTATTTGTGAGCCAATTTCCTATGTAATGAGTTACACAGGGATTGACATTTAGCTGGGAGAGTTTATCCATGATACCTGAGTGTGAGATGGTGTCAAATGCCTCTGTGAGGTCTAGACATGTAGTGTGCACTGTGCCTCTGTGAGGTCTAGACATGTAGTTTGTACTGTGCCTCTGTGAGGTCTAGACATGTAGTGTGCATTGTGCCTCTGTGAGGTCTAGACATGTAGTGTGTACTGTGCCTCTGTGAGGTCTAGACATGTAGTGTGCACTGTGCCTCTGTGAGGTCTAGACATGTAGTGTGCACTGTGCCTCTGTGAGGTCTAGACATGCAGTGTGCATTGTGCCTCTGTGAGGTCTAGATATGCAGTGTGCATTTTGCCTCTGTGAGGTCTAGACATGCAGTGTGCACTGTTTTGCCCTCATCCATTACTTCAGTAACTTTTTCAGAGAAGTTGGTCAAGTTAAGCATACAGGATCTGCCCTTGACAAGTCTGAACTGAGTCAGCTCAAGAGTTGCCTTGGGTCATTGCTTGCTTCATCTTACTGCTTTATCTCTGAAAGTTAATGGAAATACAGTGGACTAGGAAGCTATAGCACAGAAGTGCACTACCAGCAGTAAAACTCAAAATAAATAAGTAAATACATAGATAATGAAGTGCAAGAGCATCCACACAAAACATCCACATGGACAGTTTAATAAATTATTTAGTGTTTTCATCTGATTATTAAACAGACTTCCTCAGATTAAAACTTACATAGACTCATAGGTGTACACTATGGTAACAATCACTGGGACCTGTATAAGCCTATCCATGTAACCCAAATGTATCCCTTGAATTATTGTGCCTTAAAGCTTATTTTAAGGGGTGTATGTTAGGACATGATTTAACATCTGCCTTAATCCATCAGAGGCATAGTTGTCAGACCAGGGGTGAATTTCTGATTCCCCATCCACTGGTCCAGGTTGCACTTGAATAGGGTTAGGGAAGGACCTTGCTTCACATTGATGGGAAGCCTGTTCCAGAGAACAGGGATTCTCTGAGATACACATCTGTACCTCCAACATGTCCTATTTAAGTTGCAAGCAATGCTTAAATCCTTGGCTTTGGTAGTTCTGGTACTATTTGTTTTGTGGATATGCAAAAGTTTCATTAGAGCAGGATCCAAGGATGTCTTGTCTGCCAGATATAAATCACCTCTCAGCAGTCTGTAGGAAACAGAGTATAGAGGTATAGCTTTGAAACAATCTGAGTAGGACATTGTGTTTACTTCCTGTATTCTTTTTGTGTGAAACCTTTGTGGACATTCTAGTTGTTGCATGTCTGTGTGGTCAAGGACATACCGAAGGGGGCGTTATACTCAATGATGGGTCTGATGAGGGCCATGTTCATTAGCACAGTGACAATGTTCATTAGCACAGTGACTTCCCCAGACCTAGATGCCATTCCCTTACTTATAAGTTGAGTGACAAAAATGAGTTTCTTACTACTTTAGACACATGTTGGTTGAAAGTCATGTTAGTATCTACATAGGTCTCCAGATCTCTGTCTACTGTGTCTACATTTAGGGGTATTTTATCAATGAGAAAGTTTCCCTCAGTTGCCTACTTCCCAAAAATTACTATTATGCATTTCTTGACATTCAGTTTTAAGCCATGGATTTGGCATCTGTCATTTGTCTGTATTAGACCTTCCTGTAAGGTGTTAATATCTTGGCGGGGGGACTCTGATTGCTCTTAGCTTGCCATCATCTGCAAATTTGGCAAGCTAGAGGCCCTTTACATTGTCCTTAACTTCTGAAAAATAGATGCTAAAGAGGAGCGGACCCAGCACAGAGCCCTGGTGGACCCCATTAGTGACAGGCCTCTTTGAGGAGATGGTCTCTCCAGTCTTAATTTCCTGGATCTTGTCTGTGATCCAGCTGGAAATCGAATGAGTTATATAGTGTTTTATGCCTAATTCTGTGAGTTTGCTTGTAATGCCCAAATGGGGTATTGCATGAGATGTCTTAGCTAGGTCAAGGTAGCCACTATGCACTGTTCTGCCCACATCCATTGCCATGTTGATCTTCTCAAAGAAGTCCACTGTGTTCAGTAGGCATGATCTGCCTTTGGAAAAACCAAATTGTGTTAGGTCCAGTGTCTGAAAGTCTCCAGTGTCATTGCTAATTATTACCATGATAATTCTTTCCTTGGCTTTGAATATGAGACTAATCAGACTAATGAGTCTGTAGTTCCTGGGATCTGTTGATTGTCGACCCTTGTGTAGAGAGGTGACTATTGCAGTCTTTTACTCACATGGCATGAAGCCTGTGCAGAGGCTGTGGTT
The DNA here is from genome assembly GCF_019279795.1 of Protopterus annectens. Classification (NCBI taxonomy): domain Eukaryota; kingdom Metazoa; phylum Chordata; order Ceratodontiformes; family Protopteridae; genus Protopterus; species Protopterus annectens. The sequence continues at coordinate 775,438,430 of NC_056727.1, read as the reverse complement.
GAATTGTAACACCAGTGGTCCTGGTAGGTCATATTTCAGGCTGTTTAGTAGAACCCCTGAGATATTATCAGGGCCATTCAAAGCAGTATTCTTGGCCTTAGAAACTGCATCTAGGACCTGCTCCCTAGATATAGTTGGATGGGTTATGTTAGATGGTATTTCCTTGGAGGGGTGGCTGGGGTGAGCGAGGGGTAAACTTGGAGCTGAATTTGTCAACCAGAAGATTTGCTATATCTCTCAGCTCCATGAATATGGCTCTATCTGCCAACAGTTCAGCACACTGTTGTATGCTGCCTTTGAGGTTTAGGACATAGCTAAAGAACCTTCTGGTTGTCCTTGTCCTGGGATGAGTAGTGTAGCTTTTTCAAAAAATGAAAAGGAATGTGTCTAAATACCCCTTTAATTTACAATCCTTAAACTTTGCCAGAATTTCTGTTTTCAAACCCCGCTGTGATACAATGGGCCTTAAAGGGGGGGGGGGGTCAAAAAATTTCTTATGGACTTTGGGGATACCGAAAATATTAGAAACCCTGGGTTTATCTACCTTCAAGTAACTGTAAACGTAATTGAAAATCTTTCTTACCCCTTTAATTTACAATCCTTAAACTTTGCCAGAATTTCTGTTTTCAAACCCCGCTGTGATACAATGGGCCTTAAAGGGGGGGGGGGGGTCAAAAAATTTCTTATGGACTTTGGGGATACCGAAAATATTAGAAACCCTGGGTTTATCTACCTTCAAGTAACTGTAAACGTAATTGAAAATCTTTCTTTTTTTTCAAAATCAAGTCTTCCAACCACAAGCTGATATTGTGGTAATGTACATAAATCTCATTCAGGGAAACATTTTCATAACCCTGATTATTATTTAAAAGATCAAACATTGTACCTACATAATATATGTACTACATTAATACCACCCGTCCTCCCTCATCTACTTTCATAATCAGTACTGTCCTATCCACAGCTAACCCTTGTACTAAAGAATGTTCACTAATTGTTAAATTATTAAAAATGATTTAAAGGTTTAGCATATAATGTTCTTAAACTTCTTTCACATTGTTTTTCAAAAAGGGATAGGGCTGGATTCAATGGGGGTTGTATGTGCTTCTCATCAGTAAATGACGGCCATTTGATGTTTTTTTTTCAGAAAAAGCTGTGTTCAGTAACTTATGTTTTAAATGTTTTTAGTCCAATATTTAGCTGTTTGATGCCATTTCTTTTTAGTAGCCAAACATAGACCCTGTGGTAATATCCCAATAGATTCAGAGAATTGCATTACTTCAGGATGTTATCAACCTCTTTGACCAGGTTGGTTTTGACCTTATGGCTTTAATAATTAAGGACAATGAACATCAACTAAATATTCTGAACCAAGAACTGATGGCATCAAACAATTATATCACTAAAGATCTGATTTTTGATAATTATAAAGACACATATTATGCCATTTTTAAGAGAGTTGGCAATTTTGTTAAAACAACTAAAACCCATAAAAATTAAAGAGACATGAGCTTGCTTATCAAAAGGGGTCAGCTTACCCAACACCTGGGACTGGTTAACAAGCAATTAAGGGAAACAATGATCATACTGGATATGTAACATCAATAGACCTCTTACAGACAGTTTCAATTGAGATGGTTAATGATTATGGTGTGGATGCCTCCAGTATTGTGGCTGTTGAGTGAAATACATTTATGAATTCACCAGCCTATGGTGGGGAGGGTTGTCAGCCTCCAGTGTGAAAATATACCCCAAAAAGAACAACAAGAATCCCCCAGGGACGGGAAGGGGGAGAGGCCATCCCCAGGGCCGATGGAAGTGATAACAATAACTTGTTTTTTTTCTGCAGGTACTATACATATTATAAATATGAATGATTTTTTTAAAATATTTAATTGTAGTGGATCACCTGTGACAGATTTGCAGAGGGGATTTACTTCTGTCCCCCCTGGAAAGTTTAATTTTGCTGGTACTTTACTTGGTTTAATGATGTTTGAACATATAATGAACTTGACATTGATATTCCAGAATCAAGAACATGACTGTCACAGTGATAATTTATTTTGGAGAAGAAGATACAACCTCCATTGAATACAGCCCTATCCCTTTTTGAAAAACAATGTGAAAGACATTTAAGAACATTACATGCTAAACCTTTAAGCCATTTTTTAACAATTTAACAATGTCAGCCATCCTTATTATAAGGATTGGCTGTGAATTATGAAACCAGAAAAGGGAAGAGGGGTGGTGCTAATGTTGCACAAATATTATGTGGGTCAAATGTTTGATCTTTTAAATAATAATCAAGGCTATCAAAATGTTTTTTGATTGAGTTTTATGTATATTACTGCAAGATTGACTTGTGGTTGGAAGATTTGGTTTCAGAACAAAGAATTGACAATTGCTTGTACAATTACTTGAAAGTAGATAAATAGGTGTCCTCAAAGTCCATAAGAATGTTTTGACACCCCCATTAAGACCCATTCTATCAGCATGGGGTTTGAAAATGAAACCTCTGACAAAGTTTGTAGATAGGAAGTTAAAAGGATGTTTGGATGTTTTGCAAGACACGTGGCAGTTTTTAGATCGAAAATGTTAATTATTCTAATCAGATGATTTTGTTACTATTGACACCCAGCTATACTTTTAAATGGGATGGTAACATTAAAAGCAATTTGGAAAATGGTGGTACATTAATTGCAACCGATTTTGGTACATCTATGTGAAAACATTGTAACCAATGATAGTTGTTAATATAAATATTCAATGTGAGATTTTTAAGGTGATTAAACAAATCACAAAGCTTCCCAAGGCTATTTATGGTACCAAAGCATTAGTCTATCTTGAAATTGCTCCTAGTGTGGTAGTCTTTACATTGGTAAGACTGAGCATACCCTTACTTACGAGCATGATTATGACATTAGAACTCATAATATAAAAAGTGCTTTGTCTAAACATGGCATTAAATGTCTTAATTTTACTAGGTTTATGTTTCTGGTTTAGAGAAGAGACAACATGACCCTTTTGTAGGTAACTGGAAGAACCATTTACAGTGTGAGGATCTCTGATGGCAGGTGAGACTTTAAACCTATGTTTTTCTGGTATTAATGAATTAATGATGCTATTAATATCAACTGTTTTACTGAAAAAGAAAGCTTATATATTATAACAAGATATGATTAATAATTATTTATACAGTTTATATATATATATGTGTGTGTGTGTAAATATATATATATATATATATATATATATATATATATATGTGTGTAAATGGATCTATGTCAAAACAATGAATTACCATAACATCAACACATCAACTCACATAACAGCAAGATGACATCCGAGAAAATTTTAATGAATGAACTCCCGTAATAGCATATTTCGCCTCCAAGAAACTAACCACTTAGCCACCAATAACTAAAACAAAAACCAAAGCAAATTAAACCCACCCTAACTAAATATAACAACTCCAAGATCACACTACATTGGAGAAAAGGGCAAAGTTTGCATTGTGGAGTGTTATGTTTTAATGGATTGTCTTCAGACTAACATTCTCAATAACTTAGTATCTGTTGTCTTCCTAGACCTGTCAAAGGCATTTGACATGGTATCCCACTGCAAATTACCATCAACACTCTCTGAGCTCAATCTGGATAACTCCTCTCTACTGTGGTTTAAAAATTATCTGTCCCTCCGGCAACAAACTGTCAAATGGCATAACTCTCTCTCACCTCTCCTTCCAGCGGGACAAGGTGTTCCACGAGGATGCATTCTTGGTTCATTAATATTTTCCATCTTTACCAATAACCTCTCCTCGGCTACTCAACAAACTAATATAGTACAGTATGCTGATGACACCACCCTTATTTGTTCAGCCCCCTGTCTACAATTACTCCAAGATAGAACACAGGAAGCCTTCACTACTATAGAAAAATGACTAAATTCCTCTCAACTCATACTAAACCCATCTAAGACCCAACCCACGATCTTCCACCCATCCAAAACTTTTACCCCTACCTTGCCATTTTCAATAACATCCTCCAATGCCCTTATCACACCAGTAACTCAAGCCAAGCTATTATGTGTAACTATTGATCAAAACCTAAAATTTGACAAACATATAGCACTAACAATTGCCAAAGTTCATAAAAAACTAGGTTCACTCTACCGCTGCAAGAGCTTCCTCACACAGGAATCCCAAATCACTATCTCTCGTACCCATCTACTCTCCACCTTACTGTATGCTTCCCCAGTTCTAACTAACCTAAACAAATCTGATCTTCTGAAACTACCTGCTACAATAAAATCTCAAAATTTGCAACCAATGCTAAGTTTCGTTTTCATCACTGCCTCTCCCTAAGACAACTAGGATGGTTAGAACTCCCTAACCTACTAAAATACAATCAACTTCTCTTGACCCATCAATTGCTATACCAACCAAATAAAATACCTGCCCTCTCTGGTCTGCTCATCTTCCATAATACTGCGTGTCAACTAAGATCTTCCAATACCGCCCTACTGACTCTGTTACCAATTGCTTACATAGCTCAGGCCAATCTCTTTATTCCTATCCAGTTGCTAAGGCCTGGAACTCTCTACCCCCTGACATTAGATGCCTAAATAGTAAACATACTTTCAAATCCCTACTAAAAGATCTCCTATTCAAATCTTGTATATGTTCCTGTACAGAACCAGACTAATTTCACCTGTTCCTGACTTTCAACATCCCTAGATTACAGGTGTACTGTGTAGTTTCACTTAGTGCATAGTACTGTGAACCAGGTGTTTAGGCCACTTTTATAGTAATGATTTCTAGTTTATGACCCTGTTTGTCTATGGAAACTTCTTTTTGAATTTATATTCAAGCAATTCTATATTTGTTGTATAATATCTTGTTTAATTGTTTCTCAATATTCTAACCACTGTATGCTGCATCAATTGTAAAACTCTGATTTTTACTCCTTTTATATCTTCTATGCTCTTTGTACAAAATAGCTATATGTATATATTTTTGTTATTATTTTTATTATTTTTTTTATAATTTTTTACTATGTAATTGTAGCTTTTCTCCCTGGGCCTCCGCTGAAAATGGTCACCTTGTGTCCAGTCGGACTAACCCGGTAAACAAATAGAAAATAAAATAAAAATAAAATAAACATACTTTTAAAGAGAGCATTCATTTCTGTCAGTTTAAAAGGAGTGTGATCTAACTGATAAACCATTTTCTGTGAAGAAATTATATTTATTTTAAGGTTGTGGGACTGTCATATTGTTTGAAAATGCTTTTTACTGTGTTTTTTTCTGTCAAAAAAGTAACTTTTGTGAACTGGCAGTTTTACTGGCATTATTGCTTGGTTTTCCCTAGGAGAGACAGGCACCATTTTTGTCTTGACCATGGAACAGATTGTCATTCTCATGGCCAGTCCTTCTTCCAGCTGCAAAAAGAAAAAGTTAAGCAAATACCTTTTGCCACCACAGCAGGCTAGCAATTTGCCTCAGCCACAGGTGGGTGACTCTCCTATGGCCATTTGCTGTACTTGAGACCACTCAACTTTTACCCTGGATCCCTCTGGTGTAGTACCTACAGCCACTATACACTAGCCACATCCTCTGCAGCTGTTAGGGTCCCCTCGGTGGGCAAAGCAGAACCACTCTTGCTGGTCCTGGGAAAGGGAATAGGGAAGGTTTCCCTGCTGTGTCAGAATGCTGTGCCTATCCCCGGGGAAGCAGTGGCTGCCATTAGCAACACAGTTGAACCCATTTTCCTGTGAAAAAGGAACAGAAAACTGAGCATGTATCTACTCCTCATCAAACTTCTTTGATTTAATGGATTGTACACAATGTCAACTTAATGAGAAAACCGGAGCCAAGTAGTGGTCACAAATAAATAAAATTTATTGAGCACCAAGATTAAGCGCTTTCATCTGAGTATAACTAGGACTTCATCCGAATCAAACAATTAAGTCACACATTTAAATACTATTTAACATAAGTCACATAACTCAATCCCTTAAAAAAAAGAAAACCTCACAAAACATCCTATACTATGACCCCTCCATATTAAAAAAGTTCTATATCTTATACAACCTTAGTTTTAAAATGCTTAATATACAAATCTGATTGTTTAATCCAGGGTTTACATGCGCATTAAGCCTAATCTGCCTTATCAGCTCCTTAGCTTCTATGAGATCCGTCCAAGGTCCCCCTCTATGATTTTTGTAAATAATATCCACCCTAAAAAACAAAAGAATTGTGTGTAGGAAAATCCAGAATATGTTTATATAACGCATTATGTTGTTGTTTAGGTCCCATCTCATATGTATGCTCATATATATGGTCTCTTAGTCTCCACTGAGTTTTACTCACATAAAAGCAGGGGCATTTCTGACACTGAACTATGTACACCACACCCACAGAGTTACAATTGCAATGAAAAGACTTTTTTATAAATCTTTTGTTAACATAAATGGTATCACCTACTAAAATATATTTACATTGTGGGCAAGCACCACATTTATACGTGCCCCACTTTTTCGAGCTTATAGGCCAAGGAATATCATAACTTTGTTCCAAATAATTTTTTATAGATTTTGATCTTTTAAACACAGTTCTAGGCTGTTTACCAATTATATACAATAAACCTTCAAAGCATGAAAAACTCCCCCATTTATTCTTCATAATGTTAACAATATCCCAATATGCTACCGTATAGGTGGTAATAAAGGAATTAAGAGACCCAGCAGTATCATTTCGGGAAGAACCAACCTCCCCAAGAACATCACCTTTTCCATATATAAGAAGTGGTTTGTAAATACCATCACTTCTTTTATTCTTTACTTCATTAATTATGCTTGGTACTAAAGGGCTGGATATTCTCTGGCATAAAACATATCAGCCAGCCTATTACACTCAGTCCAAAAGGTGTAATCCTCGGACACCATTTGGACTAATCTAATAAACTGCCCCTTCACAAGACTCCATTTTTGATGGCTTGGGTGCCAACTAGTGCAGTGTAATATAGACTGTTAGAATATGTAGGTTTCCTATATATATATATATATATATATATATATATATATATATATATATTGCTCACATATTTTTTACCCTGAGGATCTTTGGATAGTTCCACATCCAAATAATTAATATTATTTTATTTTACATGTGTAAGTGAATTTAAACAAAAAAGTCATGGTGTTATTTATATAATCAATGAATCCCACTAAATCTTCCTCTGACCCTTTCCATGCAATAAAGATATCATCCAAAAAAAATGGGCATACATAGCCTAGGGGAATGGTGGTTCGATATTAAATAAATACCTCTTCTCCCATTCAAGCATAATGATATTAGCAAACATGGGGGTGCAAGCTGCCCCCATTGCAACACCTTTTCTCTGAAGGAAATATTGTCCTTCAAAGTACACAAGTTGTTCTTCAATATTATTTCCATTAAAGTAATCATAATATTCGCATCATCATTAGTAAACCTAGAAGAATATGTCAAAAAATCATGGAACCACTCTATTTCCACTTCATGTGGGATAACATTGAATATATTCACCACATCAATAGTTAAAAAAAGAATATCCTCAGAATTGTATAAATTCCTCACTTTACTGAGGAAATCCCATGAATCTTTGTACACATAATCAAAATAATTTAAACATCCCTTCAATTTGATGTCTAAATACTTGGCTAAGGGGTGCATTTTAGCTTTACCAGCATTAGCAATCAATCTTAAAGGGGGATCAACAATGCATTTGTGTATCTTTGGAATACCAACGATACATGGCACAATAGGTTACTTGTTAGTTAAAAACAAAAGGAGCTCATGATTGATAGCACCCTGCTCAAACATGTCCTTCAATACTTAATGGATTGTCTTGAGATTGTAATGTACATGTAAACAGATCACTCATTTCAGTCACTTTAAAAGCATCGTTGTCTAACTAATAGACTTTTTTTCTGTGGAGAAATTATATTTATTTTAAGGTTGTGGCTGCCATTAGTAACACAGCTGAACCCATTTTTCCTGTGAAAAATAAACAGAAAACCAAGCATGCATCTACTCCTCGTCAAATTTCATTGGATAGGAGTAATTTACTGGGACTGGCTCAGGGTTTGATTCAGGCTGTTGATCCTTCTTGTAGAAGGATTGTGCTCCTGGGATGCCAACAACACACGTTAGTGCCATACCCTTGTTTAAGAGTTGGGTGACAGAATGATTATCTTACTATCTTGGCTATATGTTGGTTGAACCCCAGTTTACTGTCTACATACATTCCCAGATCTCTAACTATTGGGTCAACTCTTAGGGATGTTTTATCACTGAAGTAATTAGTTTGGATGGGTGATTTCCCAAATGGCTCTATAGTGTATTTCTTTGAACTGAGTTTTAATCCGTCATTTTTGCACCAGTCATTTGTTTGCATTAGACCCTCTTGTAGGATGTTGGTGTCACTGTGGAATCTATGATAGCTCCCAAATTACAGTCATCTGTGAACTTGGTGAGACAGAGGTCTTTGACATTAGCATTGACTTCCAAGAAACAGATGCCAAACAGAAGCTGGTGTACTCCATTGATGACCGGTCTCCTGGTCGAGGTGGTCTCACTGATCTTGACTTCTTGGTTCCTATATGTGAGCAAGCTGGCAATCCAATGAGTTATATAGGGATTTGTACATAATTCTGAGAGTTTGTCAGCAATACTTGAGTAGGGTATTGTATCGAACACCTTGACTAGGCCACAGTAGGTGGTATATACTATTTTCCCCTCATCTATAGCCATGGTAACCTTGTGAAGGAATCTACCAGGTGAAGTAGGCAAGACCTTCCTTTAACAAAGCCAAACTGAGATGGGTCCAGTGCTAATATCCTTGTTGATCATTTCCATGATAACTCATTCCATGGCAATGCATATTAGACTTGTTAGGCTGATTGGTTTTTAGTTCCAGGGGTCAGTTGATTGTCCACCCTTATTAAGAGGGGTGACTATTTGTGGCCCTTCATTCTCCTGGCACGTAACCTGTTTTGACGCTGTTGAAGAGTTCCTCAAGCAGTCCTGCTAGGTCATGTTTTAGGCTTTTTAAGAGGCAACTGGGGATACTGACAGGACCTAGAGAAGCAGTGTTTTTGGTCTTAGTGAATGCCACCAAGATGGGCTCCCTATTAATAGTTGCGGGAAATATGCTAGAAGGGATTTCACAGGGGTAGTGGGGGAGTGGGAGTGCAGTCAGAGATAAATTTTACAACCAGTAGATTTGCTATGTCAACCTGGTCAGTGAAGGTTGTGCCATTTACCACCAGTTCTGCACACTGCTAAGTATTACTTTTAAGTTTCCTGACATAGCTGAAGAAGGTCTTGTGATTGTCCTTAGCCTGGGAGGCTATCTTGACCTCATAACTGACCTTGCTAGACTTTATTAGATAACTTAGTTTCTTGTTTATTTAAATCAGAGAGCTCTTGTCTCTGTGAGAGCTGCTCTTTTGGTTTTGGCCATGATTTGTTTTCGTTTGTTACATAGCCTGTTAAGGTAAGGATTTTACCAGTGCAGTTTATTTTTGGTGTTAGATATGGGCATAGTTTGGTAAGTGCTGCAACCTCAATGCAGCCATTTACATGTTGGTAAAGGGTTTCTGTAAGTAATTCTGCAATGGTAGATCTGCTCTCTTGGTTTGGGTGAGTTATGAATTTTGACAATCTGTCACTTAATAGGATGTAGTTTGCTTTAGTATAGTTCTTAACTGTTATGGGTTTAGTTGGGTTTCCCAGGTTGATTTTCATTTCGAGGGCGAAGGCTTTGTGGTCCAACTTCACCAATAAGGACATGGCATGACATGGGGAGGTGCAACACTCTCCCATGTTGGTGAGTACTAGATCCAATATCTTTGATCCTCTGGTTGGAGAGTGCACTATCTGGTCCAGGGTGTTTGTGTTGATAGAGTCCAGGTGATGCTGTATCTGTGAGTTAGTGGCAATGTATGCTTCCCAGTCTCTAGAAAGCTAGTTAAAGTCTCCCATCAGTAGGGTATTTGTTTGAATGGTGAGCACCTCTAGTAAGTCTAGTTAAGAGTTGTGAACTTTGTGGGTCAGGGAGGGCGACCTGCAGCTGGCCAGGACATGGTAGAGAACTTTTTCTATGGTGACTTGGATGTGGATGAACTTCAGGGAGTCACCCTGTTAAAGCAACCTAGACTTGTATTTGCTGCTAACATAGATTGAGAGGCCTCCCACTTTAGCCCCTATCTGTGCTTTTGTTGGTCTAAAACTGGGGAAGACACTGTAGCCTTCCACTGCCAGAGTACTTTATGCTTTAATCCAAACACAGATGTTTACATTCTCCAAAGTGAGGTGAGCATGTAGGGTGTGGGGTATAACAGAGTTCTGGAGTAGGAGAAATACTCGGGATTACTATCACTTTCCTTAAGGTATTTAATTATTGCTGATGGAGGTGCTCACATCTTGCTTAAACGATTAATGCTTTTAACTCATCTTCTCAAATGAAAATCAATGTTTTCTGTAATATCCTACATATACAGATAAAAGCCATTTCTGATAAAAATGTAATTCTTGGCAAACTCAGTGTCAGATTATGAGACCTAACAATTACATCATAGTTAGTCTTCCAAACCTAGGTCTAACTCAGGTGATTAATGAACTACCAGGTCTAGCTCAGTAACTACAAGCCCTAGAACAGACAGACTGAAAGAGAAAACAATGTGAGCTTGTATATACTAAGTCCAAGTTTGCTGTTTATCAGAGTATTTCCTTTTCTCTGAAGTATTTTCTTTTCTCTGAATTCTGGCAGTCTAAGAAGTGGTATAAATAAGTTCTGGGTGTTTGCGAGGTTTGCCTCTAAAACTGGGGTGCAAGGAGGCAAGCCCCTTGCAAAACAAACCTTTAAAGAGAGAGAGAGAGAGATGCCATTTCTGACATTTGCTGTTCTCCTGCACTTTATATATTTTTTTCATAGTTCCAGGACTTACAGTTACAAGTCTTGGAATTATAGTAGAGAGGCCTAACTGCACCAAACAACCACCATTTCCTTCTCAACCTGATCATCAACATTCCCTGCAAAATCTCAACAATATTAGCACACCCACCCTCGCTCAATAAACATACTACTGTCACCGTCTCTATCTCCTTATATAAATCAGTCCCTCGTTCTACTCTAACAACATTTAGAACTAAATCCCAGAAACAATGCAAGCTATCTAATTTCCAGATGGTTCTATTTTCATCAGTTTCTTTCTATCAAACTACTTTCTAAAATACTTAATAGCTTCTGAAAAAAACTTCTTTAACATTTTATCAAGCTAGAGAGACCTGTGCAAGTGGTTATGGAATGTAGCACCTTTATTAAACTTTACAAATCCTTAGATTCCTCATCATTTTCTCAAAACAATCAAGATTGAAGGCATAAGCCAATGATAAATATGATGTGAATGGGAAATGCTATTTAAAGAGTACAAACAGCAAGACTGGGCTGTAAGAATCAGTGGCAAATTTGTTCACCATAATCTAAGATTTAAGTTGGTACAACACAGTAATGTACAAATCACTTGTAACTGGCAATATTAATGCAAATATAGAAATATTGCTTATTTTCATAATGAGTAACAGACAACTAGGAATAGTTTTTACATACTGCATTATATATTAACAACAGTATTGTAGTTCTGTGTTGCCTACCTTGACATTTCACGCTAAACTCTTCAATAATGTGTAGTTAATTCAGTTATGAAAATATGAATGCAAATATGAAAATATACATAATAAGTAGCAAACAGTCATTAATATTGGCATTACAGTGGACTCTCATCAAACTGTCTTAATGTAATTTATTTTCCTGCAACCTCTCTTTTTGCAAGTTGCCTGTCATTAATTTGTACCTCACATGTCCATAGAAGACAGGTCCAAACAATATTTTGATGCCATAGGGACCTATGCATGTCAAATAGAATTACACCTAAAATAAGCTGTAGGTGTGACTGAACTAAGGAATTCCTTTCCCAACATAAACTAAGAGACAAAGGTTGAGAACTCTGGAAAGCCAGTCTCACCTAACCAATAAGAGACGGAGTTATCTTCTTTAAGGGACTTATTTGAGAAAATCATTTATCATCATGGGTCCTCTTACTTCTGATAGAAACAAGCATAACTCTTATGGCACCAAAATACTTATAGAAGAAAGTGATCTCTACCACCAGTAAGTCCTATGACCACGTTTCTCCAGATGTTACTTCAGTCCTAATTTTTCATGTTCCTGACACACAAGAGCACTTTCTATAATAATTCCCCAAACTTCCCACAGTTTCTCAAACCCTTACCTCTGAAAGTCTGGTTGATTCCATTACTTGTCTACGGACATCTTCCATTCTCTGAAATCAACCTCGCCAACCGCTCAAGCACATGTTATATCCAATAACTTCCCAGCCAGTGGTGCAACCCACCCATCCAATACCCAATCTGACTACAGATGTAGAGATCCCCTATCTGTCTACCTCCATGTAAGTTTCTCAATACAAAAAATGCAATATAACTCCCCATAAGATTGTACAAACGCACTCTCATCTTTTTCATTTTACTCATCACAAGTAATATTGAAACCAGTCCTGGCCCACTCCCTCTCTCGTGTATATTAATACAGTCACAAAGCCTTTGTAACAAACTAGACCAGGCTGACACTTTCCTTAGACTGCACAAGCCTGACATACTAGGTGTTACCAGGTCCTGGACCAAAAAAAGACAACCCACACTTTCTCCAAATTTCCCAGATTATAGTTACTTCTTAGATAATGGACCCAACCCAAGTAGGACACTCTTACTCTCTGAAACACATCAAGGCATCCAGTTTCTAGTCCAAGCTAACACACTCTCAGCCATTGCTATCTGGCTACCTTTACATATTACCACAAATAAAGCCTGCATCCCTCATCCCTCTATATCTGGTAAATTCCAAACACTAATTCAAGAAATTGCATCCCGTCTGGGAAACAAAAGTAACCACATCCTCTTAGGTGACTTACATGGAAATATATTCACAGAAAAAATAGATTGGATTTTTATTTTATTCATTTGCTAACCAGGTAAGCCTGCCATACACAAGCATCCCTTTTCAGGAGCAACCTGGGAGAAGCGTCTGGTTAAGGTCCTCAGTCACACAGCAGGCAAATGAAGCTGGAAAGAATCAAACCTCTGTACCTCGGATACAGGAAACAACGAATTCACAGTACAGAGTCCTAACTGTGCTGTCACACATGCCACATACTAGGTTACAGCTGGAAACTCAGCTGCACATTTGCTGGTTTGAGTAATTGCTACATAATTAATATCAGTGTAAGACTGAAGGTCAAGAAGTAGTTTTAATTACCTAGCAACCCCAAGAACCATAACTATATGTTGTTAAGTTTTCAGCACTTACACACTATTCTTTGCGTTGCATAAACCATCTTAAGTGATAAGCAAGTACAGCTTCTTTTTTACTGAGTAAATTCTTGTCAGTATGTTTGGCATGAGCCAGAATGTACTTCAGTCTTTAATGATTACTTTTGTTGCTTATGTAGATTAAAGCTGTTAACTATTCCAGTGATGTAAATGAAAGCTAGACCTTGCAGTCATGCTGACTCTTTAGTGCTCCACAGAGTCAAATATGCCATTTTCCAACTCTATAATAATTTCATCCATCCTTAGACTTTTCTTGTGACATTTATAGATTGCTAGCATATCATAAATGCTGACTTTAACAATACCCTAGATGTTAATTATAGTTTGACTCAGTCATTTACCAGATCAGTGAACTGATCCAGAGTTAAAAGTTTTAATCCACTATCCAGGAAAAAAAGTACAGTGAGGCTGGTCCTGATTAATCAACTTTCAGTAGTCAGGGAAATTAGTGAAACGGTTAAACATGTTTGTCTTTTCGGCTTTTCCCAGTTAGGGGTCGCCACAATGGAACTCCGGTCCACTAATGATTGGCAGTTGATTTTTATGGTGCCAAGTTGCCAGCCCAACGCCCAACCTTCAGCAAAGGCACACCCATTCACGCATGTCTTTCGGAGGCCACTCAACCATGAGTCGGACATACAGACTCCACACAGAAGGCACTCCAGCCAAGAATCGAACAGGAGAACCTCTTGCTTTGAGGTAACAATGCTACTGCTGTACCACCGCAGATCAACACTAGTTAATCCTCTCTAATATATGGCTTAATGGCATTTTAACGGATAGGTGGGCTAAGCAGTGAGCAGTGGGTCTATATTCATTTTCCAACATGGCCATATTTTGAGCTACACATGGCTACAAATGTGTTCCATGTCTCAGGTAGACTGTAGAGTATGTATCCTATCATCCTGGCTGAATGCTGACAGTGTCATATTGCAATGAGGGGCACTTGAGTACATGTATTCTGAGGCTGTCCAGCCTTGGAAGATCTTATGTTAAGTCTACAAAACATGATACATGTACTCTGGACAAACAGATTAACTGTGATCCTCATTCTGTTTCTGTTGGGATTCTGGGAGGATTTCAGGTAGGCTATTATAAACAGAATTTGGTCCCTATTTTCAAATATGTCACTAAAACAACTGCTAGAACTTGCAAACTGATAATCATTCAATGAAACAGACATGGTAGCAGTAATGAAACACTTATATAAATTAAGTTATGAGTAGCCAGAACTACAGACACTGCTAGACAGAAGCTGTATAACAAATGGAGGATATGACTTAATTATAGGAAAGATAATTTGCACTGAACCAAATCCTTTAAAATAGGAAGGCACAATTGACTAGCACAAATGAGGTTCGAATCCTAACACTGTCAACCAGTTGTGAAGGAAGGACCAAACTGGCACCAGAGAAATGGTCTTTCAAGTTACATCAATGTTGCCTAGCAGGTTAATGCAAAAGAAAGAAAGTCCACACAGCTCGAGTCAATTCACATAATGCAACCTGGTGCCAAGAGCATAAGGGGACTATGCACTGCTGTCTTGGATATGAGTTTCCAGCATCCACATCAACACTAGATTGACACAGACCATTGACAGAACTGAATTTTTGGTCTAGCTTCCAGGCATTCTTCTCACTTCTCCCTGAACCACATTCTCTTCCAGTTCTCATTATCTAGGGTAGCTACTTTTCACACAAGTTTTATTTACACACACACACACACACACACACACACACACACACACACACACACACACACACACACACACACACACACACACACACATGCACACAATTCCCAGGGAAAGCTGGCAGAGCAGAATTCTCTACTGCCATAGTAGTACTACCACAACTCTGCATATGACCAGAGACCACCAGCTACCTGCTGCTCTTGATTTAGCCAAATATCATTTATTCAAAGTAAAGATTCACCAGTTGTAGGCACAAGTGATGTAGTTAATTCAAGATGGAAGCTACAGCTTGCAAGCCTAGAGCAGTAAATAATGCTAACACTCTTTTAGATAATAAATATCAATAATACATGTATAAATAATAAAGACCAGCCATAACAGCTTAAAGTAAACAAACTGACTTAAACAATTAAGCAAATTGTAAAGGTACAGATTAAGCATGCAGAAGAATGAGAAAGTGCACAAAGAACATCAAAATAATACTCAGTCCACAGACAAACTATGTAAAACAGAAACTGATCTATAGCTAAATATCCTAGCTGTTGCTTACTAAACTCTTACTGGTGCTAACTATTCTAATAGACAAATTAATAAAAAAGTTAGATGTAGATCATTGTAGTACTTTCCTGGCTTAACAATATTCCCCACACAATTACATGACAAGACAAAGCAAAACTATAAAGTAAAACCAGTCTTAAATATTTATACAGATCTGGACTCACTTCTGTTCAGAAAGCCTAAGGATAATCTAATTAAATAATTTCCTTTCTACAGGAAAATGTTACATCAGTTTAGTTTAGATGGTTGCTTTCCCAGAGCAAAACAATTAAATCAGATTTTCCATATGGCATGTAAAGGTTTGTGAGGGCAAGGGCCCAGAACACAACTGACCAACAGTAATCAATATCTTACATAGATATTTCTTAACTGTTTGTATAGCAATGTCAACATCCCTCATAGCTTTAGAACACTGCTCCTTTTGAAGTGCAATCTACTTGCATTTTATTACTTGCTATCTTCCTGAAGCACAAATTTGTATTTTGCATTTTCATTGCAGTTTCATGACTTTCTCTTCCTGTCATTGCTCTTCTCACATTTATAGAAAAAAAGACATAAGATTATACAACTTCTGCAGATCAACTGTTTTACCAATATGAAATAATACAGGAAAAGTTACATCCTTAAACCAGCTTACCACAGCCTTGTATCACCACTGACACCACATGGAGTTCAGTTACTGATCTAAACATAGTATTAGGGTATGATAGGTGTGTTGCCCAAAGAAGTTGGTAGTGATGTCAATAGTAGGTTATATTATTCAAATGGAAGGGATCCCTGCTTCAGTTTTTTTTTTCTTACTTGATTTCGTAAGGGAGGCTAACCTGTAGAATTATTGAATATGTAGGCACAGGGCTAGTAAAGTTTAAAAGAGATTGTTTAAAATTTGTTGCATTTATTTTTATTTTCTTCATTTCAGTCTGCTTTGATATTCTGCATTGTTTAAGCTACAACTCTGTAGACAGTTAACTAGTTATATTATTTTTGTTTATAAAATCATGTTATCAATTTGGTTATAAGATATTGTATTCTGATATATTTATCATTATGGTACAGACTTAACTGAGTCATTTGTAACCAGATATTTGGAATTGTAATAAAAGTTTGGAATTTAATTATTTATTTATTTTATTTATTTAACATTTGTTGACCGGGAATGTCCGACTAGGTTCCACAGAGCCTGTTTTCAGCAGAGGCCCGGGGAGAAACACTCCAAATTAAATAAAAGAATGCCCTGCATGTACCTCACATTTACTATACAGCTATTTATTTACAATCAAATGAACAAAGTTAATCCACCTTTTGCAGGTAAACACTCCTTCCAATAGTATAAGTAAATGAGTATCAGTAGTCAGGTTGTGGAAGGGGTGAAGCTGAATACTCCAATGTAGTGTCGCTCTGGATAAATTCCAAAGTAAAAATCCAAATAAAGCGTACAGTGTTATAATCCACAAACCAATTTATTGCAACGGACAAGCGCTTTCGCTAGGTATAGCTTCTTCAGGTCACTTAAACAAATGCATAAAAAATCCTTCATTATATAAGGATGTCAATTAATCAAGATAAAAACAATTACAAACTTAAAAGGGAAACGACATTTTTACAAAGCATGCACAATATTGTCATGTTAACCTAATGGAACATACAAATTAATGCATAATTCTATTCTTCTGATGTAAAAATATATATCTCTAATGTAAAAATATATATGAATTCATAATCTTATGATATATAACTGGAGTTAATAGTATAAATATATAAAAAATGCTTACAAGAAGATATATGATTACATAAATATATACAGAATAAATATATATGTAAACAACATCAACATATATATATGAGGAGCAAATAAAGCATAAATCTGTATCAATAGGTATAGGCAATCCAGTGGAAAATATATCCTATATATATCACATGTATGGATACAAATTTGTATTGCTGGTATATTGTTGCTGTCTTTCACTTAATTTCTAGTCTCTAACTAGACAAATGTACATAAAAATCAAAGTATATCCAAACAATCTAGTTGTCATAAAAATAAATATAAAACATATATATAAAAAATACATATGAAAAAATGGATGTTAAATATACTTCATAGATGATACTGGCTACATTAATATAGATGTACACATAAAAGTCATATCAGAATAAAAACTCATCGTATAAAAAATGTGTTTTTAAAAAGTGTTTAAAAACATATATGGAAAGAAAGTATATTCATGTATATGAGTGTATGAACATATAAACGTCTATACTTAGTAACTGTGTAGGTATGCTTAGCTAAGTGATTCTCCCATATATTCTAATCATTTAATATTTCTCCGTTTTCTAAGCCTAGGTTTTATTGATGCCCTCTCATTCAAGCCTGACCCATAGTCTGCCCTTAGTCGAACAATCCAGTCGCTCTCCCTACTTTCAGTATTGCTTCTAATATCACCCCCTCTCATACTTGGTTCCATAACTTCAAGAGCTCTAAACAAAAAAGTGTGTGTATTGTCATAGGTACTAACATGTTTGGCTAGGGCATTATGTGGTGATCCTTTCCTAACATGATATACATGTTCTCTTATCCTATCTCTGAATTTCCGATTGGTCTTCCCTACATAAAAATTCCTGCAGGCTTGGCAGACTGCAAGATATATCACATTGCTTGTCATGCAGTCTGCTGCAGCATTATTGTAGAAAGTACGTTGTGTGTCAGGGTGTATGAATTCAGATCCAGTATCAATATAGTGACAGAAGTTACATTGTCCACATGGGACAGTACAGTTAATTGTCATCTCAGATTTCTTTTGTTTGGAGTAGCATAGCATTCTCTTAAGATTCTTCTTATTTTTGTATAGAAATTTCGGCTGTTCACCAACTATTTCTTTGAGATCATTATCAATCTGTAGAACTCCCCAGAATTTACTGATTATGCCCCTAATTTCAGAATGATCAGAAGTGTATGTTGTCATAAATTTCATAGTAGACGCAATAGTAGGTGGTTTATCTCTTAGAACACAGCTCTGGGCTGTGGGTCCAAAATATGGCATTGCTGTGGTTTGCCTTAGGTCTGGTATACTCTGCATGTAGTTGTTAACTTCATTGATGTTATAGCCTCTGCTAATCAATCTGCCTCTCAAATTCTCCAACTCCACGGAGAATCCTTCTTCAGTGGGGTTCAAACGTGAGGCTCTAATGGCCTGACCTTTAATTATGTTTTTAAACACAAACGAAGGGTGCATGCTAGATCTTAATAACAATGAATTGCTATAGCACGCCTTCCTAAAAACACCTGTGTTAATCAAACCATTAGGTAGTCTTTCTAGAACCAAATCCAGGAACTCAATCCTATCTTGTGAGAAATTCATGGTGTACCTTAAATAGGTAGTCAGGTCATTCATTTCACCCAATAATGACCCTAAACGTTCTGGTGTCCCCTTCCAAAGAATAAAAACATCATCGACAAACCGTCGGAAAAAAATTACTCCTTCTCTAAACACTTCATTGCAAAATAGGACTGTTTCTTCCCAGTGGGCCAAGAACATGTTCGCGTAGCTATTGGCGCAGGGTGTCCCCATTGCTACGCCATCAACCTGCTTGTAAATGGTTTCATCAAATATGAAGACATTGTTCTCTAATATTAATTCCAAAAAATGTGCAATTAAATCTATCTTGACAACACTGTAGTCACTGTGCATTCGTAGATATTCAGTCACATAAACAAGTCCAAGATTGTTCGGAATCACAGTGAATAGGGATTGAATATCTAGGGTGACAAATATGTAATTATTCTGATCAATGTCATCCCTGATACAATCATATAGATCTAGTAAGAATTGTTTAGAGTCTTTCAAGACAAACCTATTCATATTCAAGATAGGTCTCAAGTTTTTCTCTATGTATACTGATAAATGTTCTGTGACCCAATCACGACCTGATACTATGGGCCTCATTGGTGGGTTCACAGGATCCTTGTGGATCTTTGGGAGTCCATGTATAACAGGGATCAATGGTTCTTTGATGACTAAATATTCATATAGATCCTTCTCTATTATACCACTCTTATAGATGTCCAATAGTGTGTCCTTAATAGACCTTATGATATCAATGGGTACATCCAAAGCAATCTCTTCATAGAACTTGTCAGTGAGCATGTCTTTCATAGAGTTATAATAGTGTGTTGTATTCATGACCACCAATCTACCACCCTTGTCAGCGGGTCTCACAACTATTGTATCGTCACCTTGCAATCTCTTCAGGCTAAGTCTTTCATTATGTGTAAGGTTGTCTTTTTTATAGCATTTCTTGTCCTTACTCCTCATGTTTCCATCATAGTAATATTTGTACAATTCCTCTTCTGTTAGACGTTGGAATGTCTCAACAAGGGGATGATTAGTGGGGACATATTCACTCAGATTTTTAAAAACAAATTCTCTATTGATTTGGTCTCTGGGAGTATTATCTTTGTAAAGTAGCTTTAGCATAACACTCCTACAAAATAACTTTAAATCCGCCATAGTCTCAGTAATCACACTTCTACTTCTGGGTATAAAATTCAGCCCTTTACTCAATAGTGTAAGATCATCGGAGTCTAATATTCTATTAGATAAATTGTACACTAGCGTCTGTCTTTGTTCCACATCCTCTTCAGGGTTTGATCCTGTGACGGATCCTCTGATAGTTTCCTCTTCTGCCGTCCACGACTCATTGAGCGTGCACGTCTGGGGCCTTTCTCTAGCCTGATAGGTAGGGGAAAAGAAACATTCAAACCTGTCTCAGATGGTATATTCGTTAATGTACTCTGCACCTTGGGTCTGACAACAGCGTCTATTCTATGATTTTCAGTACTGGGTTTGTTCCTAACAATCTGTACAGTGGGATAGAGGTTACTCTCTGTAGTCATACTTGGGTGCATAATATGGATCACATCATTTGAGTCATTACTAACCTCAGCATTTGATATAATGTTATTCATATTCTTCTGATCAACATTATTAGCAGAGGCATTTGGTGAAGCAACAATATTCACATCTGTGTCAATACCTTGTACTACTATGTGTTCATTCTGTTCTTCATTACCATTAGCATTGGTACCATTATCCATTATAACAGAGTTATTAACAGTGCTAATATTCTGTAAACCATTATTTATACAGGCATTTCCAGTAGATGAAGTAATTACAGAATTCAAGGTATCTTTGTTAGGAGCCCTATGGTTCCTAACAGCATTTCTTCTAATATTGTTTGCATCTAGAGTATTACAGGAATCAGTGTTAGTAGCAGTATTATTAGTATAGTCAACATTATCAACATTGCGTCCATATCTAGGCCAAGCAAAGACTTGGCCTAATTTAAAATCATTAAGATCCCTGATTATTTTATGTCTCTTCTGTTGTGTCAACTTGCGTTCAAACGCCAATACACTATCTAAAAGATTTTCAAACAGGGGTTGAACAGTACCTTGTGCGAAGTCCCGGAATATCACAGATTGTTTCTCATTTATTTCTTCCATTAGCGCTTTCTCTTCTGGTTCAAAAAAACTAATCAGTAATTCCAAATACTTCTTACTCGTGTCCAAGTTCAGTTTCTGCCATGCTGTTAAAAGCTCAGGATGCTCACGACCTTGGCTCGGCATATTAAATATGCGCAAGCCTCGAGGTACAATATTTTTATCAATACAGAACTGCAAATGCAGGCGTTGTGCCTGAAGCCTTTTTAGTTTAAAAAAGCTCCTCTCGATGTCTTCTAGGAGCTTGTGGAGCCTCTCCATATCCGCGTTTACAGCGATGATGTCATCCTTCGGCGCCAGGCATTCTAGCTGCCAAGCCGAAAAGGCAGTACACTCCAGATACTGTCGGAATCGTTTTAACAAGTCGGCGTTCCTCTGGTGTTCACCTCGAGGGACGTAATCTAATTCAATATTGGCCATAACTCAAAACACAAGCTCAAAGCACAAAAAGTATACGAAGCACAAGCTAATGATTAGTTCAGTAGTTCACTTCTGTTACTGACAAATTCAGAAGAAGATAGATGCAAATGTTAACTGTCAGCTCCTGCAAGTGGATTAAAAGGTAAACGAAAGATAAATCAAATGAACAAAGTTAATCCACCTTGGTGGATTGGTGCTTCGTATACTTTTTGTGCTTTGAGCTTG
The DNA here is from genome assembly GCF_019279795.1 of Protopterus annectens. Classification (NCBI taxonomy): domain Eukaryota; kingdom Metazoa; phylum Chordata; order Ceratodontiformes; family Protopteridae; genus Protopterus; species Protopterus annectens. The sequence goes on along the minus strand of NC_056727.1, from coordinate 775,416,582 downwards.
TGTTTTGAGTTATGGCCAATATTGAACTAGATTACGTCCCTCGAGGTGAACACCAGAGGAACGCCGACTTGCTAAAACGATTCTGACAGTATCTGGAGTGTACTGCCTTTTCGGCTTGGCAGCTAGAATGCCTGGCGCCGAAGGATGACATCATCGCTATGAACGCGGATATGGAGAGGCTGCACAAGCTCCTAGAAGACATCGAGAGGAGCTTTTTTAAATTAAAAAGGCTTCAGGCACAACGCCTGCATTTGCAGTTCTGTATTGATAAAAATATTGTACCTCGAGGCTTGCGCATATTTAATATGCCGAGCCAAGGTCGTGAGCATCCTGAGCTTTTAACAGCATGGCAGAAACTGAACTTGGACACGAGTAAGAAGTATTTGGAATTACTGATTAGTTTTTTTGAACCAGAAGAGAAAGCGCTAATGGAAGAAATAAATGAGAAACAATCTGTGATATTCCGGGACTTCGCACAAGGTACTGTTCAACCCCTGTTTGAAAATCTTTTAGATAGTGTATTGGCGTTTGAACGCAAGTTGACACAACAGAAGAGACATAAAATAATCAGGGATCTTAATGATTTTAAATTAGGCCAAGTCTTTGCTTGGCCTAGATATGGACGCAATGTTGATAATGTTGACTATACTAATAATACTGCTACTAACACTGATTCCTGTAATACTCTAGATGCAAACAATATTAGAAGAAATGCTGTTAGGAACCATAGGGCTCCTAACAAAGATACCTTGAATTCTGTAATTACTTCATCTACTGGAAATGCCTGTATAAATAATGGTTTACAGAATATTAGCACTGTTAATAACTCTGTTATAATGGATAATGGTACCAATGCTAATGGTAATGAAGAACAGAATGAACACATAGTAGTACAAGGTATTGACACAGATGTGAATATTGTTGCTTCACCAAATGCCTCTGCTAATAATGTTGATCAGAAGAATATGAATAACATTATATCAAATGCTGAGGTTAGTAATGACTCAAATGATGTGATCCATATTATGCACCCAAGTATGACTACAGAGAGTAACCTCTATCCCACTGTACAGATTGTTAGGAACAAACCCAGTACTGAAAATCATAGAATAGACGCTGTTGTCAGACCCAAGGTGCAGAGTACATTAACGAATATACCATCTGAGACAGGTTTGAATGTTTCTTTTCCCCTACCTATCAGGCTAGAGAAAGGCCCCAGACGTGCACGCTCAATGAGTCGTGGACAGCAGAAGAGGAAACTATCAGAGGATCCGTCACAGGATCAAACCCTGAAGAGGATGTGGAACAAAGACAGACGCTAGTGTACAATTTATCTAATAGAATATTAGACTCCGATGATCTTACACTATTGAGTAAAGGGCTGAATTTTATACCCAGAAGTAGAAGTGTAATTACTGAGACTATGGCGGATTTAAAGTTATTTTGTAGGAGTGTTATGCTAAAGCTACTTTACAAAGATAATACTCCCAGAGACCAAATCAATAGAGAATTTGTTTTTAAAAATCTGAGTGAATATGTCCCCACTAATCATCCCCTTGTTGAGACATTCCAACGTCTAACAGAAGAGGAATTGTACAAATATTACTATGATGGAAACATGAGGAGTAAGGACAAGAAATGCTATAAAAAAGACAACCTTACACATAATGAAAGACTTAGCCTGAAGAGATTGCAAGGTGACGATACAATAGTTGTGAGACCCGCTGACAAGGGTGGTAGATTGGTGGTCATGAATACAACACACTATTATAACTCTATGAAAGACATGCTCACTGACAAGTTCTATGAAGAGATTGCTTTGGATGTACCCATTGATATCATAAGGTCTATTAAGGACACACTATTGGACATCTATAAGAGTGGTATAATAGAGAAGGATCTATATGAATATTTAGTCATCAAAGAACCATTGATCCCTGTTATACATGGACTCCCAAAGATCCACAAGGATCCTGTGAACCCACCAATGAGGCCCATAGTATCAGGTCGTGATTGGGTCACAGAACATTTATCAGTATACATAGAGAAAAACTTGAGACCTATCTTGAATATGAATAGGTTTGTCTTGAAAGACTCTAAACAATTCTTACTAGATCTATATGATTGTATCAGGGATGACATTGATCAGAATAATTACATATTTGTCACCCTAGATATTCAATCCCTATTCACTGTGATTCGAACAATCTTGGACTTGTTTATGTGACTGAATATCTACGAATGCACAGTGACTACAGTGTTGTCAAGATAGATTTAATTGCACATTTTTGAATTAATATTAGAGAACAATGTCTTCATATTTGATGAAACCATTTACAAGCAGGTTGATGGCGTAGCAATGGGGACACCCTGCGCCAATAGCTACGCGAACATGTTCTTGGCCCACTGGGAAGAAACAGTCCTATTTTGCAATGAAGTGTTTAGAGAAGGAGTAATTTTTTTCCGACGGTTTGTCGATGATGTTTTTATTCTTTGGAAGGGGACACCAGAACGTTTAGGGTCATTATTGGGTGAAATGAATGACCTGACTACCTATTTAAGGTACACCATGAATTTCTCACAAGATAGGATTGAGTTCCTGGATTTGGTTCTAGAAAGATTACCTAATGGTTTGATTAACACAGGTGTTTTTAGGAAGGCGTGCTATAGCAATTCATTGTTATTAAGATCTAGCATGCACCTTTCGTTTGTGTTTAAAAACATAATTAAAGGTCAGGCCATTAGAGCCTCACGTTTGAACCCCACTGAAGAAGGATTCTCCGTGGAGTTGGAGAATTTGAGAGGCAGATTGATTAGCAGAGGCTATAACATCAATGAAGTTAACAACTACATGCAGAGTATACCAGACCTAAGGCAAACCACAGCAATGCCATATTTTGGACCCACAGCCCAGAGCTGTGTTCTAAGAGATAAACCACCTACTATTGCGTCTACTATGAAATTTATGACAACATACACTTCTGATCATTCTGAAATTAGGGGCATAATCAGTAAATTCTGGGGAGTTCTACAGATTGATAATGATCTCAAAGAAATAGTTGGTGAACAGCCGAAATTTCTATACAAAAATAAGAAGAATCTTAAGAGAATGCTATGCTACTCCAAACAAAAGAAATCTGAGATGACAATTAACTGTACTGTCCCATGTGGACAATGTAACTTCTGTCACTATATTGATACTGGATCTGAATTCATACACCCTGACACACAACGTACTTTCTACAATAATGCTGCAGCAGACTGCATGACAAGCAATGTGATATATCTTGCAGTCTGCCAAGCCTGCAGGAATTTTTATGTAGGGAAGACCAATCGGAAATTCAGAGATAGGATAAGAGAACATGTATATCATGTTAGGAAAGGATCACCACATAATGCCCTAGCCAAACATGTTAGTACCTATGACAATACACACACTTTTTTGTTTAGAGCTCTTGAAGTTATGGAACCAAGTATGAGAGGGGGTGATATTAGAAGCAATACTGAAAGTAGGGAGAGCGACTGGATTGTTCGACTAAGGGCAGACTATGGGTCAGGCTTGAATGAGAGGGCATCAATAAAACCTAGGCTTAGAAAACGGAGAAATATTAAATGATTAGAATATATGGGAGAATCACTTAGCTAAGCATACCTACACAGTTACTAAGTATAGACGTTTATATGTTCATACACTCATATACATGAATATACTTTCTTTCCATATATGTTTTTAAACACTTTTTAAAACACATTTTTATACGATGAGTTTTTATTCTGATATGACTTTTATGTGTACATCTATATTAATGTAGCCAGTATCATCTATGAAGTATATTTAACATCCATTTTTTCATATATATTTTTTATATATATGTTTTATATTTATTTTTATGACAACTAGATTGTTTGGATATACTTTGATTTTTATGTACATTTGTCTAGTTAGAGACTAGAACTTAAGTGAAAGACAGCAACAATATACCAGCAATACAAATTTGTATCCATACATGTGATATACATAGGATATATTTTCCACTGGATTGCCTATACCTATTGATACAGATTTATGCTTTATTTGCTCCTCATATATATATGTTGATGTTGTTTACATATATATTTATTCTGTATATATTTATGTAATCATATATCTTCTTGTAAGCATTTTTTATATATTTATACTATTAACTCCAGTTATATATCATAAGATTATGAATTCATATATATTTTTACATTAGAGATATATATTTTTACATCAGAAGAATAGAATTATGCATTAATTTGTATGTTCCATTAGGTTAACATGACAATATTGTGCATGCTTTGTAGAAATGTCGTTTCCCTTTTAAGTTTGTAATTGTTTTTATCTTGATTAATTGACATCCTTATATAATGAAGGATTTTTTATGCATTTGTTTAAGTGACCTGAAGAAGCTATACCTAGCGAAAGCGCTTGTCCGTTGCAATAAATTGGTTTGTGGATTATAACACTGTACGCTTTATTTGGATTTTTACTTTGGAATTTATCCAGAGCGACACTACATTGGAGTATTCAGCTTCACCCCTTCCACAACCTGACTACTGATATTTATTTACAATGCTGTCTATATGTGCCAGCTATTACTTTCATTTCTTACCCAGAAATGTTTTGCATTCCTCTAAGTGCCTTATTGACCCCAGTGCAAAATTAACTATCTGAGAAATAATAGAAAAAAAATCACTGTTGTTGTAATACAATGTGACCAGAGGAAAGTAGAACTATAAAGAGTAAAAGTGATATTTGAAAGTCTGCATGCCTGTTTTGATTCTTTAGCAGAAGCTTTTAATTTTAGATATCCACTTGTGTACAATGCCACAATCACTTGAGGAATATAGCTGTTCCTTTGCAGAAACAATAACAAAATGTTTCCTTATTATTTGACATGAGGCATTTTCATACAACTTGCATTCATATTGTTTAATCCATCCATTTTATTTGGTTTACTATTAAAATATAGAAACTCAAAAAAATAGTACTTAAGAGCGAACTAATTAGCCAAAAGTACACATTACCTTATGGTCCTAATGTCAAAAATCAGCTGTTAATGCCAAAAATGTCGAACACGACATTTTACGGCACTTACCAGCAATGCCACCCTTGCCGTAACTCCCTACCAATTGCACCTAACATCCCATTTATGACCCCCTGCACCCCCCTGTGGGGGGCTGCACCCTCCACACACCCCCAACTATATATTCCAACTCCAAGATCACATTACAGTGAGGAAAGGGATTTATTTCCCTAACCACACTGTACCGTGATCCCTGTACATCCCTTCGAACATCCATATTTGAGAATGCACAGTACATTTGCAAATATAACGTTCGATCATTTAGCTTGTACACATATGAACTATTCAAACATCTGTAGTTCGAATAATTCATAGGCATACAATGCTACATGGAAATTTTAATAAATCATTTTATTTTACCATAGCTTGGTAGCATTTTGCCAGTTATCAGTTCTAAAATATTAAGTTTTCCACATTTTTTTTCATTCAAAAGTCTTTTACTGATACCTCATGAACAAATTCACTACAAAGATATCAGGTTTCTTTCAGTCTGACTACCATTTCAAGATCAGCAAAAAAGTACATGAATTCATTATATTGTACCCAGCATAAAATATCTCTAATGTACTTCTATGACTCTGAAATTGGCTTAATAAGTCTAATGACCAGGAATCCATGAACAGAGAACTATTATCAGAAAAGTCTGACTACATGAAATGGTCTCCCATTATGCTGCTTATAAAGGTACTTTTTATATACTACACAAATGAGACTCGCAGTGGCACCTTCTGCAAGGCTTTTAAAATCATATTTGATGTCTCCTATTAAACACATGTGGCAGTAATGTTAGCCTCATGTCTGTTATTATAAACTGAGCAAGATTCTAACAACTCTTGTTAACAGTTGCCTCTTTACAGATGATTTCACTGAGAATGCTAAAAGCATTTTGACCTTTTTAAAATAGATCTTTTGTTATAAGAAAGGTCAGTAACTTCTGTGGTATTTAATAAATTATAGCTACATGTTTTAAAGGAATGATAGGAGAACGTTTTATTAGTTTCTTTCAGTTATATTATTATAGGTGTGCACCATTAACAAACTCTGTTCACACTCTGAGCATTACAGCATCTGCAGTAAATAAATAAAAGGGGTCCTTGAAAAATATGGAATTCAGACTGCTCAGTGAGTTAAGTATCCAATTTATTCAGCTTTTTACTCTTTCTATCTTATTATGTATTTGCTCTGTGTATACATTTTTAAATAATGTTAATAAATATACTTGGAGCCACAGCTGTGCTTTAATGTATCTTTACTTGCTACATATTCATCCCCAATGAAATGACCAGCCAGTATATGTGTACAGTACACACACAAGTCTTTTGCATAGGTCAGTGTGCATATCCAGCATCCCTTCTTTTTCACATGCCAGCCTTTTAAAAAGTGCAGTCAAAGTAATAGTAGTAGACCATTGCTTAAGATTAACCATGCCTGGTATAATTCTTCAAAGGATATTAGTTCAATATCTGAGGTTGGTATTATTGTCACAATATCATTGCGCCCTAACATTATGTTCTGAGTCAGCATAATAATACGCTCATTAGTATCCATTCATTCATTTTCTAAGTATAAACTTGATCCATTTGAAGGTCATAGGGAAGCTGGAACCCATCCCAGCAATCAATGGGTACTAGGCAGAAAAACTAATTTAGGAGAGGATGCCAATCTATTACAGACCTCAGTAATATGTCTTTACAAATTACTACAAATTCCAGTTATCCACTATAATAACATTCATAGACTTTTAATTGCTAAATAAATAACCCTCCCATTATCTTTATTTTCAAAATGAGTCTTTTTAAGAATTTAAGAAAACATCCTGTGACTGCATTGGACTTGAAGCTGTGACCTGGGTAGGGCCTTCTATGATATATCTGATTTGGATTGATACAACATTAGAATTCTTACTGGCCATTAGTGTTGCCTCATGTTAAGCATTCTTCATTTTATGATAAATGATCTGACTGGTTATCACTCTTGGTTATATTCATCTGGAAGGAATCCATTTTTGATGTCTCATATCAGTTCTTTTGCAACAGAAAACATAGTTGGTCTTCTGCATTTCTGATAGTTTATATGTGACTACTTTGTCAACTGTCTTGCTTTCAGCATTGTACTTATTAACCATAGCCTTATTAGTGTGGAAACCTGTCCATCATTATTTAATAGGCCAACAACACACAGGTGGTGGGGAAAGATTAAAGTGGACTGCCATTAAGGTGGCATGTAAAAAAAAGGGAGACGTAAACAGCTTTGAATGTAGCTTTGTCAAGCAGGAATTGTGAAAGGAGGAAATGGCTTATGTGCAATATGTAATGGCAGACGCAAGATCACCTAGTTGTTTGTTTAATAATATTTTGATTTAGCTCAAAACTTGCAAGTTAGTTTCACTGTTTCTGATGTCTATGGAAAGATCATTCCAAGCCTTAGGGTCCAAGTACTAAGAAGGTATGGTTGAAAAAATAAGGAGCAGTGATTTCTACAGTACAGGGGCATCATTTAGACCAAGGACAGAGGACGTATGAGAGCTACTTTAAAGTACCTTAAGTACACAGAAGGTCTTTGGCTAATGTAGTTCACAGATGACTGCAAACTAGGAGCCATAATTGAAACTCCTAACGATGTGGACATCCTACAAAAGGGCCTCACTGAGACAGATGCCTGGTGTCAAAGCCATGGCCTGAAGCTCAATGCCAAAAAGTGCATTGTCATCCCCTTTGGTAAAAATTCTGTACCCATGAGCTACCACAGTCTACTTGACACCAAAAGTGTGATGAGACCTTGGGACACAGGTGGACAGTAGTCTCTCCTTTGATAATCCCATTGCCACAGTAGTCAGGAAATCCTTCTATGTGGCACACCTCATCACAAAAGGTTTCTCATCTAGGAAAAAAAGAGGTCATTGTTCCCCTCCACTCATCACTCATTAGAACCATTATAGAGTACAATGCCCCTTTTTGCTATGTACCTCACAAGACATCTACAACAACTGAAAAGGCCACAGAAATATCTCACAAAGAGGATTACTGGCCTCAAAGATATGCCCTACGCAGATCGTCTCAAAAAACTCCAGCTTTACTCCGTCACATATCGCCTACTCAGAGGCAATCTCTGCCTAATGTACAAAGCTATGTCAAACCCAGAGCTGTTGGACATGCTCCACTTAAAGAAATCCCAATCCCTCCGAGCTACACGCTCTAGGGACCTAAACCTTGTCACCACAATAAACAGAACATGCTGGAGGGATAGATTCCTGTCCCAGAGACTTCCCATACTCTGAAACAAACTACCTAGCGATATCAAACAAAGCTCCTCATTAGCACTCTTCAAGAAAAATATTGACGATTGGATGGGAAATAGGAAATTCACCCCGGGGATCACCTCTGTGGCTCTGCTCAACATGGGCACAGGAAAATAATTTTCTTGGGTTGCGAAAGCCAGGGTACTTTTTTGGCTAGGCTTGTATAGGCACTAGGGCCGATAGCCTAGTACCTACCTATGAACCTATGAATAACCTAAGCACACATCAGTGGTGAGAGATCTGGGCACATAGGTTGACAGCAACCTTAACTTCAATTACGATGTCTCCATAGTGGTAAGAAGGGCATTTTACATTGCTTATCTCATAAGTAAGGACATTGTCTCATGAAAAAAAGAGGTTATAATCCCCCTGTACTCTTCACTCATCAGGCCAATAATAGAGTACAATGCTCCCTTTGGTATGTTCATTTCCAAACACCTGCATTAATTGGAGAGACCACAAAGGTTCTGTCTGATGTGGACAGACTGAAATCATTGTCACTTTACTCTGTGTCATACCGACTGCTCAGAGGCAACCTGTGCCTTGCATACAAAGCAATCTCTGACCCAGCTTTGATGGAAATGCTGCACATTCACAAGTCAAATGGCACACGAGTCACTCACTCAAAGGACCTTAACATGGTATGTGACATCAACAGAACTTGCTGGAGACAGAGATTTGCCTCAGAGAGATTGCCCCACCTTTGGAACAAGCTCCCTATTCATGTTAAACAAAGCCCCTCATTGGCCCTATTTAAGCGCAATTTGGACGACTGGATGGGTTACTGGAAATTCATCCTGGGGGTTCCACCTGTGTGTGTGTCCCTCTTGGACAGGGGCAATAGGTGCTGATTTTAGTGTCTGCTTGAACCAGACACCCTTGTGAACATGGTTTGAACTTGGCTAGGCTTGTAAGTGCCCTGGGGCTGTTAGCCTAGTAATCTCCTATAATCCTATAATCCCAAGAAAAATAGTCCAGGCACCAAGCAAGGATGGTAGTCCAATGGAACTTTATTAAAAGTTAAATGTCACAAGTACTTTCACCCTGACTCAATTGCAGAGCTTTTTCAAGTGTGTAACATTTAACTTTTAATAAAGTTCCATTTGACTACCATCCTTGCTTGGCGCCTGAACCGCTTTTCTTGGGATTTGTTATTTAGTTTACAGTCTTTGCCTGTTTTTTCATAATCCTATAATCCTAATCCTATAGCTCAGAACACAGCTGCAGTGAGAAATCATATTTAAGAATTTTAAATATAAAAGTTAGGAGTAGAAATTTAGGACATTCTTTTATGGGGAGTCAGCATGAAGGAGAGAAGGAGAGAGAGAGAGAAAGAGGTGCAGTGGCATTCAAATTTGGAAATTCTGCTGGATGCAACTGGATATCGTTTAGGTTCTTAAGAGAAGCATAAGTAAGGAGAAGGCCATACTCTAGCTGTGCTTGAATGATACTTTTCCCCATGGGTGTTAATTACTTAGATGAAGGATGGTAGTAAGTCTAAAATGGATGAATAAGGTATGGTTAATTTTAAGTTATAGGTAGTTAATGAGGTTAGCCAGTGAAAATGAGGAATAAGGAAAAAGAATTCTATATAATTAAAGAAGGAGTCCAGTTTGATATGGTCATCATTATTAATAGGAATTAAAAACATTAAGTCCACTTTGAGACCCATAAGGTCAATATGAATATGTAGCCTTGGGGCAAATGGCCTTTCCCAAAGCAGCAAAGCTACTGGTAGTACTGGTATACTGGTAGTACTATATTTTAACAACATGCCATTTATCCTTATTACTGCCAAGTCTACAGTCCCTGTAACAATATGGGCTACCTTACAAAAATATGGGCAATGGACTTCATTCTAGCTATCCCAGACATCTTTCTTGTATTGTATTTAACACTCTGAAAATGTAGTTTGTTTCTAGAATGACAACTGTAATTACAACTCTTCATCTTCCTCCTTGGAAACAATACTCAGGTGTAGAAAATTACTGTATTTGAGCCATTCCTTCATAAGTACATAGTGAGTATACACTAGTATTGGATCATTTCTGTTTTCCTTTTGTTTGCCATCTACTATTACAAATGAAAACAAAGAGTAAAAAGGTCACACAGATAACCAACTGGTTAAAAAACACAAAAAGAAAAATGTAGCAAAGCTAGACTTCTATCTGTGTGATGCCTTAAACCTCTTGCATCAGAGGCCTCATGGGATATATGCAAATCACCCTTTAAGCATATCAGGTGTAATGCACTCCATAATGCCTGAGATATAGTCTGCCTCTGCTGGATCCCTGTCTATTATTTCTTCACTTTTTCATATGGTAAATGTGATGGCCCTTCATCACTATTAGATATCCCCTTTTTTCTAAAAACTGTCATATAAGATATGTCTAGAAGTACGGTCAACCTGTCTATATTCATCATTAATACCTCTCACAAATATTTAAATGCAACCCATAATTGTGTGTAATTCATAACCAGCGTAAACATCATGCTTTGTGGATATTAGTCAAATATCCTCACTCACCAGATCAGATCAAGGGTTTCTCTTTCTGTGTCAATAATTTTGAAGCAAACATCATGGGACTCTGTAACATCCTAATCTCATGTAGTAAGGTAATTCCATCTCCATGTGATGAATCATCAAATGACATCCAAGTAGAAAGTGATAGATCAAAGGAAAGAACACCCATCAGATACAATTTCCCCTGAATGTTTGAATGTATCTTTGCCTTCATCAATTTCTATCCAGACCTATCTTATAGCAGAATTGTATGACTTCCTATTACAAAAGAGGGCTTAAGTGCCATTTTGAAGGAAACTGACTGTTTAGAAAATTATTAATTAAATGTATTAGTCCTATCAGTGTCTCAACAGGTAGTGAAGGGTGGCCACGGTGGTGCAGTGGTTAGCATTGCCGCCTCACAGCAAGAGGTTCTCCGGTTCAATCCTTGGCTGGGGTGCCTTCTGTGCGGAGTCTGCATGTCCTCCCTGTGGTCACGTGGGTTTCCTCCGGGTGCTCCAGTTTCCTCCCACACCCCAAAGACATGCTGTAGGTGGATTGGACACTCTAAATTGGCCCTAGGTGTGAGTGTGTGCATGCATGTGCCTTCTGTGGAAGGTTGGGCGCCAGGCTGGCAACTCGACACTGTGAAACTCCACTGTCAATCATGAGTGGGCAGGTGATCTGCTGTGGTGACCCCTAACCAGGAAAAGCCAAAAGAAGAAGAAGTGTCTCAACAGGTAGCACACTTGCTTTTGGTGCTGGAAGATCAGAAAGCTGGAATCAACTGACTGTTCAGAAAATAATTAATTAAATCAGTTAGCGGTGTCAGTGGCTCAACTGGTAATACATTTGCCTCTAGTACTGAGAGATCAGAAGGCTAAGGGTTCTATTCCCACTTAAGCTGATTGAGTTCATTTGCACATTGCTACCAACACTGCAGTGTAACCTTAGGGGGTGCTTAAATCTTGAGTGTGTCATCTTTCAGATGGAGGATCAGGTGGATGTAAAAGATCTCATGGCACTTAATGAAACGAGAAAGGGAATTTCCCTGGTCTCCTGTCCAAATTCCCCCAGCAAGTATGAATAGCTCATCTGGTTTCCTCTGAAGAGAGACCACTGGCTTAGTGGGACTAATTTGGGCAACATATGTCAAATAATAAAATTATACTTGCGCACTAATGGTAGGCAAAATCACTCACACCTCTAAACATGGGACTGTGCCTGTTGCACTTCCTTACTTGACATAATCATATCTAAGGAAGGTGCATCACAGGAATGGTGACATCCCCCTGAATATGACCTACACTGATCAAGTTCACTGTTGACCAGTTGTGCACTATTGCACAGTTAGTCATTTCACAGCCTGTTGGTTTTCTTTAACAGTGCACTCAATGGCTATAGCACCATCAAGGATTTGTGTAGAATGTTCCTGTCACTGTCTACAACCATGACTTCTGTTGTGACTCTCTCTCAGGTCTATGTGCTTGCACTGTGGCCATTCTGCTCAAGTGTGCTGTAAATATACCTATCTATTAACTCTCTTGCCAGTTATGTGCCCACAATTTGAAATTTCATCTCTAAAAAAATAGTACTTGCCTTTAGTTGATTTAAGCTCATTTTATACTGGTTTGCTTTAGACTTTTCATTCTTCTTCACCATTACTAGAATGCTAGCTTGGTAGCACCGTGAATTTGGAATTTGTTAGAATACTTAGTCAGTTGCCTGCTGCCAAATAGCAGGTGCAAACACCTCTTTGATTCATAGCTATTAAACTTCAAAACATTTGTCCATATTGCTCATCAAGTATTCCTTACAGGTTTCTTCCATTTTATGTGTGTATAGGTCTGCTCTATATAATTTCTAAAAATCACCCAGACTCCTGACAAGGGGTCTAAAAATATCTTCTATTCTTGGCAGAAGATACTGCATACTTTTTAGTGATGGATTAAAGTAACTTTGAATCTCCACCCGTTCAAGCACCATGTAGCATTTTCCAATCACTTTCTGTCTTCAGTATTAAGGAGTAAGTTCAGTTCTCGCTAGAATGATTTTTGGTTTCCCTATGTCTTTGATGAGCCCTTGTTTTGCATTTGTTGGTAATGATAACTTTTTACCTGTGATAGTGTAGTATACCTTTATAATCATTCTCATCTGCTTAATAGAATGCTATTCTAAGTCAATTATCTTATCCATTCTGTGCTATACAGTGCCATAACATTTGAATCACATGCATAAAAATTAATTTTGGTATATTTTCAAGTTCTGTGGGCACAAATATTTTACTTATTGTCAAAATTTAAACTGCATTAGTCTTTAATGCCATTGTGATTCAGTCATTGGCAAATACATAAATAACTGTTTTTTTTTCTTTTTCTCTCCGAGTACTTATTTATTTGTATTTATTTATTTCAATTTGATAACCAGGGAAGTCCACTGGGCCATGAAGAGCCCATTTTCAGCGGAGGTCCGGGGAGAAAAGCTCCAAAGAATAGTTACAGAGAAACAATATGAAACAATCAATTTAGAGAAAAATACAGCATACAATACAGTAAATTCACAGGGAAATACATTGTATGATACAATAAAAAGAATGTGAATTAACACATTTATGATACAGACAAATGAGTAATATTTGTGAATATATATATATATATATATATATATATATATATATATATATATATATATATATATATTTTTTGCAAGAAAGGACATCTGACTGAGAGAGAGGACTGCGTGCAGTAGTTGACTGTCCTGTTAGAGTATAATGGGAGACTGAATAATTGGTTATTGCAGAGGGTGGAGGGTTAATGGTTGGAGGGAATTTAAGTTGGAGAGTGGGGTGGGCAGATCCATTTATTAGTAAGATAGGAGAACAACAGAGATTTGAATTTGGTGTGGTTGGGGATATTGCGAAGGGTGGTAGGAGAGAGTTTCATAGTTTAGAGATGGAGCAGAAAAGTAGGAGGTGGCCAGGGGTCGTGAGGGTTTGTAGATCTGTAGGAGGTTTTGGTTTTCTGATCTTAGTGGCGATTAGGGATGTAGGGCTTAGTGCAGTAGAGAGGGCAGATAGTAGGTTTGTGGATGAGTTTGTGGGTGTTAGTGAGTTTAAGCAAGGTCAAGTAATTGGGAAATGTGAGAAAAGAGTTGCAGTGGTGGGAGGAGCTTTTGGAGTTGGTAGCAAATTTGCTTATTTTATTATAGCATGATTTGAGTTTGGATTGTAGACCAAGTTGGAGATTGTTTAACTGAGGGGGGGTGCTGTACATAAGAGAGTGGAGAAGGTAGGAGGAAGATAGGGTTTTTCTAGTGGAGGGGGAGAGATAGTGGTTGTGCCTGTATAGAAGTCCCAGTTTTTGGTGTTTTTTTAATGGTGGATTGAATATGGGTGCCAAATTTTAGATGGTCATCAATAATGACGCCAAGGAGTTTGGTATTAGATACAATTTCGATTGGGATGTTATTGTTACTAAGTATTGAGAAAGAGTTTTTGTCTATTGGGGAGTCAGGTAGAACCGAATTAACACATTTATGATACAGACAAATGAGTAATATTTGTGAATATATATATATATATATATATATATATATATATATATATATATATATATTTTTTTTTTTTTGCAAGAAAGGACATCTGACTGAGAGAGAGGACTGCGTGCAGTAGTTGACTGTCCTGTTAGAGTATAATGGGGAGACTGAATAATTGGTTATTGCAGAGGGTGGAGGGGTTAATGGTTGGAGGGGGAATTTAAGTTGGAGAGTGGGGTGGGCAGATCCATTTATTAGTAAGATAGGAGAACAACAGAGATTTGAATTTGGTGTGGTTGGGGATATTGCGAAGGGTGGGCGGGAGAGAGTTTCATAGTTTAGAGATGGAGCAGAAAAGTAGGAGGTGGCCAGGGGGTCGTGAGGGTTTGTAGATCTGTAGGAGGTTTTGGTTTTCTGATCTTAGTGAGCGATTAGGGATGTAGGGGCTTAGTGCAGTAGAGAGAGGGGCAGATAGTAGGTTTGTGGATGAGTTTGTGGGTGTTAGTGAGTTTAAGCAAGGTCAAGTAATTGGGAAATGTGAGAAAAGAGTTGCAGTGGTGGGAGGAGCTTTTGGAGTTGGTAGCAAATTTGCTTATTTTATTATAGCATGATTTGAGTTTGGATTGTAGACCAAGTTGGAGATTGTTTAACTGAGGGGGGGTGCTGTACATAAGAGAGTGGAGAAGGTAGGAGGAAGATAGGGTTTTTCTAGTGGAGGGGGAGAGATAGTGGTTGTGCCTGTATAGAAGTCCCAGTTTTTGGTGTTTTTTTAATGGTGGATTGAATATGGGTGCCAAATTTTAGATGGTCATCAATAATGACGCCAAGGAGTTTGGTATTAGATACAATTTCGATTGGGATGTTATTGTTACTAAGTATTGAGAAAGAGTTTTTGTCTATTGGGGAGTTTCTGGAGGGGGAGATCATAAGTTTAGTTTTATTAGCATTAAGGACAAGGTGGTTATTTTTCATCCAGGCTTCTGTTTTAGATAAGGCTGAGTGAGTTTTTAAAAGTAGGTCGGAGGTGGTGTAAGTAGAGCAGATGATTGGTGAGTCATCTGCATATTGGATTATTGATGAGACAGGGATGCCGTGGTGTAAACCGTTAATGAATATATTGAAGAGTAGAGGTCCTAGAACAGAATCTTGTGGGACCCTGGTGGGGGTGTGTTGAAAGGAGGAAGTTAAGGATTTCCATTGAATGGCTTGTTGATGTTCAGCAAGGTAGCTTGAGAACCAGACTAAAGTGGAGGTGGAGAGGTTGAGAGATGAGAGTTGAGTTATCAGTAGAGGATGAGAGATGGTGTAGAAAGCTTTGGACAGGTCAAGGAACAGGGAAGATACAAGTTTACCAGAGCAACGAGCTTGGTTTATGGTTTCGAGAAAGGATAGGAGGATAGTCATGGTATTATGGTCAGGGCGGAAGACGTGTTGAGTGGGGGTAGGAAGGTATTTTTGAGTAAGATATGACGTGAGTTGAGTATGGATACATTTTTCCAGGATTTTTGAAAGCAGGGAAAGGATAGCTATAGGTCTGAAATTGCAGATGCCAGTATTTTTGCCTCCTTTGTGTAGTGGGATGATGTATGCTTGGCACCAGATGGATGGAACATATGCTTCTTGGATGGATCTGTTGATTAAGATGGAAATGTGAAGGGCTATGGTGTCAGTAGATAGCACTCTGGCTAGGTTTTAGCTGGAGTAGTAATTTTTTTATAGTGCATGTTAGGATGGGTTGAAGGATGTTATTGGGGAGGTGGGGAAAAGAGGAGGACAGTTTAGCTATGCAGTCTGAAGAAGGAGTTAAATTGAGTGCCATTGTCCAGGTCTTTAAGGTTTAGGTTTGGGCAGGGGCTCTCTTTGTTATCAGGGTGGAAGAGGGAGGAGATTGTGGCCCAGAATTATTTAGGATTGGTTGAGTGGCTGGTTTGAAGTTTGAGGTAGTATATTTTATGATCTCTGGTTATAAGGTTTTGAATGGTGGTACGAAGTCGCTTGAATTCTAGTAAGTAGTTAGGTAGTTTGGTTTTTTGATATAGTTTCCAGGTTTTATCTCTTTGTAGCATGGTAAGTTTGGTTTCCTTGGACAGCCAGGGGGAGGCATTAGCCCTGATTCATTTGGTTCTTTTAGGGGCATGGTTGTTGAGAGTGTTTATGAATGTATCATTGAAATAGGTAACGGCACTGTCTATGGGCAGGGTTCTTAGGGGGGACCAGACAGTAAGTCTTAGACATACAGAGAAAGTTTGAGGGTTGAAATGGGAGAGATTGTGTGTCTGTATGTAATGGTGCTGCTGCTGGAGAGGGCAGGGCTGACAGTCAGCAAAGGCTGGAAGGTGGTCAGGAGGTCTGGAAGAATTCCTGAGTTTGAGATAAGGTTGGGATGGGACGTAGGGATCCAGCCAATGATGGTGCCAGAGGATCCATCTTTGTTGGGCCTGGTAGGGGAGTTTATAAGTTGACTAAAATTAAAGAGATTGATTGATTAATATGTGGTTGCTGAATTTATTGAGGCCCGATTTATGTTAGTGTCACCGAGGATGTAGGTTTCATTTTTTATGTTGGAGGAAAACCAGGAGAGGATATCTTCTAGTATTGAGATGTTGTTACCAAGGGATATATATATATATATATATATATATATATAGAGAGAGAGAGAGAGAGAGAGAGGCAGCTACACATATGGATTTGTGATTGTTTAGTTTTAGTAAAGCAGTAGTAATTTCAGCATTGCTAAAGTTAGGGATAGGATTGGTGCAAGGAGTTATGGTATAGGTGAAAGAGAAGAGTATAGCTACACCTCCACCTTTTTTGTTCAGTCTATCATTATGAATGCTTTGGTAGCCAGGTGGCAGAATTTCATTGTCCTTTATGGTGGGTTTAAGCCAGGTCTCTGAGATGGCAGTTATGTCAGGATGTTTAGGTTGAAGCCAGGCGTGGAGGTTGGGGATTTTATTTCTTAGACTTTGGGCATTGAAAGTGGCAAGATCAATAGATTTAGGGGTATGAGTGTGTGTGTATTGGGAGTTCGGGGTAGAAGCTGGGGGTGTGGGCCCTGCGTTAGGGTGAATGTGACTGGACAGTGACAGAGTAAGTTGATAGAGGATAAGTGTGAGATGGTTTAGTGTGATAGTGGAGTATGAGTATAGGAATGGGAAAGATGTGGTAGAGTGAGGGTGTGGTGTTTAGTGACTATAAAGGATGGGCAGTATTGTGTGTTTGAAGAGTAGGGTTGTGATGAGTGGGTAGAGTTCGGGTGTTATGAATGGTGGTGTGGAGGCAGGTTGTATGGTAGATATGGAGTGTGTAGGGGAATGTATGGTTGGGTTGAGGTATTTGAGTGAGATAAGTGAGATAGTTAAGTGAGGTAAGAATGAATAGTAGGAGTAGGGGAGTGTTCGGAGGAGTAGACATAGTATAAATGATGGGTGGAGAGTATGAAAGGAAAGAGCGTGTGGTGGGAGTGGTCAAGTGTGTTTGGTGGATTGGAAAAATGGGTGGGGTTGTGGTTGAGATAAATGTACAGGTAGAGGGGGCGGGTGGAAATAGGATGCAGGGTAGAGGAGCAGAGTGAGCCCACAGGAACAATGGAGCAGGTTAGAGACCCAGCAGATGTGAGCAAAATTCTCTCAGTGAATGCTGATATTGAGTGGGGGTGGTGGCTGGCCAAAGGTATGAGGGAACAGTTATAGTAAGAGTTAATGCTTTTGTTAAAATTAAATTACTTAGAGGTAGTGGTCGCTAAATGTTGGTGATAGGTAGCTTCTAAAAAGCTGAAGTTACAGGTTAAACTAAATGTGACTGTGCGATCTGTTACAGCCTATAAGCAGCTGTGCAAATGTTGCTGGCTACAGGAGTTGTATTAGGAAAGGTGCTATCAGGTACCATTGGCTCAAACGGACACCGGTGGGTTCTGTAGGGTATATGCCAGTTGGGACAGGTAAGGGGAAGAGTGGATTAGGGTTACCACCTGTCCCACTTTGAGAGGGACAGTTCCTCTTTGGGCAGATGTGTCCTGACAAAAAAATATTAAAAATGGCAAATGTCCTGAGATTGTAGGACATAATTATGTCCTGTATTGCATGCAATAGTTGCATGAAACAGTTATTCTGTATCTAAAATACCTAAATGTTATAAGAAACAGAATAAGCAACTAAAATGCCACACAAATAAGCTATTATTTAGGCAAATAAGTTAAGTTCTATCCTTTGTACTGACTGTGGGTATGTGTTGGCCTGCAAACTCTGATGTTTGTCCCAAAAATGTCCCACTTTGGCCATTTGAAAAGGTGGCAACCCTAGAGTGGATGTTTGCTGCCCCCCTAGTGGTAAGATAGAGGCGGTACAGTTAGGGAGCGGTGGGGGATAGGGACCCTGCGAGTGTGCACGCAATCAAGAACGCTTTAACGGAAGACAGAATACTATTTGTACAGGTAAGTTGTAGATGAAGGAAACATTAGCTTACATGCATTCTTGCTGATCTACTAGCAGAGCAGTGAAGTGGGTATGCAGTCATTTCTTGGGTCCTGGTTGGAGGGGGATGATTTAGGGTATTGATCCTGGTTGAATGGGGGTTTGCAAGTTGGTTCGAACGAGCTGGAATAGAATGAGAAAGATGATGTCAGCAAAAGGGAGAGCAGAGCTGTAGGTAGTTATATAGAGTGGGTGGGTGTGTGGGGGTGGGATGAAAGTGCTCAGAGTCGCTGGAGTGTAAGGGGAAGGAGGGATAGAAGTGATGAGTGTATGTATGTTTGTATGGATATTCTAATTTTGGGTGGCTGAATTAGAGCAGTGTAAGACAGTAGGGTGGGGTTCAGAAGTAGGAGGCAGTGGGTAGAAAGGGAGGACAGTCTGCAGTGTGCAACAAATAACATTAACAAAGATTCATTGAGCAGATGCAGTAGTAGCAAACTGTATGCTTTTGTTCCTGATAAAACCATGCAGAGCAGTGAAAATTGCCAAATACATTTATGTACGAGTTGCCGTTAGGCAAAAACAGCATATTTAATTGCTCAGCAAACAAGCTCTACGTTAATTTGCTTATCACTACTGTCTAAGTATTGCAATTGCCTTTAAAATTACTTTACATAGAGCTGACAAGCTGAAACATTTTAACATGAGAAAAAGCACTTTAAGGAAGACAATTCTAACATGCTACTCGTGCGAGAAGAAGCAGCACGGTGTAACTCAGGGGTGATTCCTAATATGGTGTACAAACCTTAATATAGTTTTAGGATCACAAAATGCTCTGAACAGCATACATACATAATTGTTAATCAGCAGTGAATTCAAGTATGGCATTGAAACCTCATTTATGTCTTAGGCTAAGGGACTTTCAGAAAAGCAAGCATACATAAATTGCATGTTGATTTTAACTAAAGCTTACTATCAACACGTGTTTGTGAAAGAAACACGTTCCAATTGCAAGTAGTCATAGATAGCAGAGCAGTAGTGAAAAAACAGTTAGTTTTCGCAATATGTGGTTGCAGTAAAATAATTACTGCCCTGACAGAGCTAAAGAGACTGCATAAACAGCTAACAATTAGTTATACTTAATTGTAGCCAGTATCACCATTGCAGCAGCATTTCCCTTAGTTATAAAGCAATCACAGTATAATACAGTAAAATTAATCAGATAGCGTCTTACCGATGTGCACACTACACATGGGGCTTGGGGGAGAAGCATCCAACCAGTTCAGGTGTGAAAGTGTATTTAGAGGTGGCGCCGTGCTCAGAGGTGGATATATGTAGAGAAACAGGGGGTGGGGGAGGTGAGGCAGGAGCAGTGATGGGGAGGGAGGTGTTCAGTGAAGCCTAATAGGCAGGGAGGGGTGACAAGGTGGAGTGGGTAGAGCACACCCAGCAGAGGTGAGTGAATTTCTATCAGTGAATGCTGATATTGACTGGGGGGTGGTGGCTGGCCAAAGATATGAGAAAACAGTTGTAGTAAGAGTTAATGCTTTTGCTAAAATTAAATTATTTAGAGATAGTGGTCGCTAAATGTTGGTGATAGGTAGCTTCTAAAAAGATGAAGTTACAGGTTAAATTAAACATGACTGTGTGATCTGTTACAGCCTATAAGCAGCTGTGCAAATGTTGCTGGCTACAGCAGTTGTATCAGTGGTATATTACTTATTACTTTCATTGTAAAGTTAATTATAATTATCTGTCTGCTATACTGTTTTCTCCTCAGGACTCTGTTGGAAGGGGATCTTACACGGTCCATTCTGACAATCACAGTTACCAAACAAAATAAATAAAACTTTTCATGGTGTTTAAAAAAAGTACTGACAACAAAAATTATATATCCATTTTACATTTTCATAGGCAATCTTTACGCATCTTCTTATCAAGCATCGTTTATGCACTATGTTGACGATTCCACTTTAATCTGACTTCCGTGGCTACAGACTGTCACCCAAGATGCATTTAAGTCAGTGAAAAGCCAGCTGTCTGGCAGCCAGCTTCTGCTAGATCCTAAAAAAAACAAGCTACTTTTATTTTTCCTTAAATCTCATACTCGCAAAAAAAAATCAAAACCTCCTCTTTAATCAATACTGACATTTTTCTCATATTAAATTACTATGTGTAACAACAGATAATCTAAAGTTTGATCTCCACATGCAAAACTAAATTAAAAAGAACTCAGCAAAAACTTGGTGTGGTTTATAAAGCTAAGACATTTCTTACAAACCCAATAAGAACAACTCCAGCCAATAAATATCTTTTAGCTTCTCATATTTAAGGCTTTGCCATCTTGAGCAATCTACAGTCCACATTATAATGCAAACTAGAACAATGCTGTAATAAAGTTGCAGGATTTTTGGCTAATCAGCAGTACCATAAACAATGATGCTCTGCACTTAAATCACTAAGCTGGATTAAATTGCCTCATCAGTCAGCATTCACACAACTACTGATATAACACAAAATCATATACTACTTTTCTTTCTGCCAGCTATCAGCAACGTCCTGCACCACTATCTTCTTAACTGACCCCTTAACTCAACTGACAAACAACTATGGGACGCAACTTATATTACAACTGTGTAGCCATATTTTGGAGCTCCATCCCAATCTCCATCAGGTCATCACCTAACATTCATTTATTTAAGCCTTTACTAAAAGTATTTTCCAGCTCTTGGCTCTGTTCCTGTACCACACCAGACTAATACCAAAAGATCTCTTTTGTTCACATGTCCTCAAATTCTTTATGCTAACTCCATTACTTAATCTGTCTCAGAGTAATGTTTCTGATTACCCTGTTGGCCTGTTTTAGCCTACAACTCTCTCTCCTGCTTTACCATAGCATTGTTTAACATGCTCAACTCGATATTTTCTCTCTTGTGTGATTCTGCAGAAGGAAATATTTATATTGTGCCATCAGTGCTACCAAATGTGTGATATTTTCTTTTCATAGTCATTTTACATGTATTGTGGATCTTTTATTGTATTTTTTTTCTCTTTGTGTTCATACTTATCTGAAATTGGTTTATTTTGGATAGTTTCAATAGATTTGTTTGATGTTTATGTTCTCTTACCACTCGGATCTACTGTTATAATTTGTATTCCATGAAGCGTTTCTCTTTGGGCCTTCACTGAAAATGGATTTTTCCCATTCAGACTGTCCCATTAAACAAATGTTAACCAGTTAATAAATAAATAATCCAATTTTATCAAAAGCTTTACTCTTTTTACTTTTGGAGTAATCCAGATAATTCTGATATGTATCAGGAGGTTGAGACCTGATCTCATGAGTCCTAACACATTGAAAAATAAACTGACTCAAGCAAAAAAACAGGAATTTCAAACCTTACTCTTAAACCTTGCATGTAGTTTTGCTGAGAGGATATGCCCCCTGCATCACCTGACATGGTAGTTTACCCCATACCCTTGCCACTTGTATGTATAAGCTCTATGATTGCTGTGCCACAGAGAAAGTGAGAATACTCCAAGGCACAACCTTGGGCTTAGTATATACTGGTTCAAATTTTCTTTATTCTACTAATTTTTGGTTGCTACCACCACTAGCAGTCATCAGCCATATCCAGAAGGCCCCACTCAATCATCTGCACCATCTTTCCTGATCCCTTTCTCATTTGTCTTTTGGACTATGGATCCATAACATCACCTTTAGAATGGGAAAATTGTAATTGAATGTTGATAGAGAAGTGTGCAGAGGCAGGAGTTGGGGCACCTTGGAATGACACCATCCTGACAATTGTGGATGTCATTTTTTGGATGCTGAACCCACTGTTCCACCAAATTCCCCAAGTGCATTATATATCAACATGCCTCAGAACTGGCACCATTGACTCCAACAATCACAATTGGTCCTTCAGGTGAAATTCCTCCCTCCCCTGGACAGCACAGCTGTCAAAAACACCTTACCACTCCATCTCTTCTTGTTGACTGCTCTGAGAATGGGCTTGCTAATTGTACCTCATTCACCTGTGTTCCATTCAGGGTTCTATTCATTTATAAAAAATAACAGAAGCAGAAGTTGCTGGTTTAAGGCTTTGTTACTTTCTTTACAACCACTGGTACCTCGGTCTTTCACCTTCAAGGATAAAATACCATAGAAACAGCCACTTTTTATACAGGTGGAACCCCCTCTAATTACATTCAATTGAATTTTCACATTATAATTTAAAGTGCCAACATAATAAACCTACAGGTTTAGCAATTCCTATACACAAATGACATAAATACATACACCAGTACATAAATACATTAAATAACCACTTAACTTATATAAATATATTTCTATAAATAAATATTTTTTTCCTAAATCAAGTTTATATCACTGTAAAAAATCATTAGTTTACCAAATTCACCTGAAGGTTGAGGACCCTAGGATAAAAAGTTATATAATTTAAAATAAATTTGCTCTCTAACTCATTTAACTTTTTAACAACATCACCTCCTCTGTACAAAATAGACTGTGCCAACACACTAAAGAAAAAAAAAAGCAACACTCCCTTCATATGCATTAATAAAGTGTTCAGCAACTGGACTTTTCAAATTTTTATTTCGAATGTCCCCCAAATGTTCCATAATTCTTACTTTAACAGCTCTCTTTGTCCAACATACCACTTAATATTGTTGCATCCACACCCCACAATATATACCACCCCACATGAGCTACAGAGAAACCTACAACTACAAATAAACTTTTTTCCATTAATGTAGGTACCTGAAACATTCCTAATACAATTACATACTTCATAGTGGCCACAAGCAAACACCCCAACAGACTCCTGAGGAACACTAGTAAGGGCCATATTTAACAATTCTTTTAAGTTAGCATATCGTCCGTAAGAAAATTTTACAAATTTTGGAAACAAATAACCCAATATTTCATCCTAATGACGTTGCCCTGTTCGATTCTCAGATAAAGCGTCTTCTGTGTGCAGACATGCGTGAATGGGCGCACCTTCGTTGAAGGTTGTGCATCAGGGCTGGCAACTCGGTACATAAAAATCTACTGCCAATCATTAGCAGACCGGAGTTCCGCTGTGGCGACCCCTAACCGGGAAAAGCCAAAAGATACAACAACAACACAATATACCACAAATCCTGAATTGCCTTTCTCGTTACTTCTGAAAACAAGGAATATCTAGAAACAAAATACAAATCTCTTTCTTTAACCCCATCACTTTCAGAAGAATCTTTACCAACATTACCCTTCCTCATCACAACACTTTAAGCCATAGTTTTACCTTCTAACACTTCCATAAGAGCCTGATTGAGATCCATTTGTAAAATTTTCTTACAGACGATATGCTAACCTAAAAGAAATAGTTAAATATGGCCCTTACTAGTGTTCTTCAGGAGTCTGTTGGGGTGTTTGCTTGTGGCCACTGTAAAGTATGTAATTGTATCAGGAATGTTTCAGGTACCTACATTAATGGAAAAAAGTTTATTTGTAGAGGTAAGTTTCACTGTAGCTCATGTGGGGGGGTATATATTGTGGGGTGTGGATGCAACAATATTAAGTGGTATGTTGGACAAACAAAGAGAGCTGTTAAAGTGAGAATATACTGCTCAGACAAGCTCCACGTGGGTTTACAGAGTGGTCCTAGCAGCAGGGAACTCAGAAAAGCGACTACCTTCTGGATTTAAGTATCTTTGCTTTTTTTTTTCACTTGAAATAGCTTCTGTAGCTTACCTTGAACTAGTCTGAACTGTTTTTTTTTTAAATAATCCTTGTTTTCCCGCCTTCCTTGACTAGTTTAGACGAGTTTACAGGCATTGCTGTATTCTGGGCTGTGGTGTAGTTCCTGTGTTGTCCATTACCTTACTTAGATAGAAGGGGAGTGGGGAGCCTTGAGCAGCCTACCTGTCCTTGGGGGAAGTGACCTCAGCACAAGAAGCTGTAGTAATTGGTTGTTTGGGACCATTTCTAGCTCGTTTGTAGTTCACTGTTTAAAATCCGCCTCTGGGCATTTTTTTCTGGCTATACTGCTCAGACAAGCTCCACGTGGGTTACAGAGTGGTCCTAGCAGCAGGGGAACTCAGAAAAGTGACTAGCTTCTGGATTTAAGTATCTTTACTTTTTTTTCACTTGAAATAGCTTCTGTAGCTTACCTTGAACTAGCCTGAACTGTTTTTTAACTGATTGCTACATTATTTTAAAATCTGCACTTAAAGTTACATTTTAGTCGAATTTGATCAAAAGTTTGCTTGTTTGTTTGTTTGATTTAACTGTGGAGGCTGCCCACTAAAGTGTACTAGCCTGTGTAACTAATTTATCACTGTTTCTGCATTTTCTGTGTGTTTTTACCAAAAAAACAAAAAAATCCTTGTTTTCCCGCCTTCCTCGACTAGTTTAGACCAGTTTACAGGCATTGCTGTATTCTGGGCTGTGGTGTAGTTCCTGTCTTGTCCATTACCTTACTTGGATAGAAGGAAGTTTCTTTGCTCACCAGTGGGAGTGGGGAGCCTTGAGCAGCCTACCTGTCCTTGGGGGAAGTGACCTCAGCACAAGAAGCTGTAGTAATTGGTTGTTTGGGACCATTTCTAGCTCTTTTGTAGTTCACTGTTTAAAATCCACCTCTGGGCGTTTTTTTCTGGCTATACTGCTCAGACAAGCTCCATGTGGGTTTACAGAGTGGTCCTAGCAGCAGGGAACTCAGAAAAGCGACTACCTTCTGGATTTAAGTATCTTTGCTTTTTTTTCACTTGAAATAGCTTCTGTAGCTTACCTTGAACTAGCCTGAACTGTTTTTTAACTGATTGCTGCATTATTTTAAAATCTGCACTTAAAGTTACATTTAGTCAAATTTGATCGAAAGTTTGCTTGTTTGTTTGTTTAATTTAACTGTGGAGGCTGCCCACTAAAGTGTGCTAGCCTGTGTAACTAATGTATCACTGTTTCTGCATTTTCTGTGTGTTTCTACCAAAAAAACAAAAAAATAATCCTTGTTTTCCCGCCTTCCTCGACTAGTTTAGACCAGTTTACAGGCATTGCTGTATTCTGGGCTGTGGTGTAGTTCCTGTGTTGTCCATTACCTTACTTGGATAGAAGGAAGTTTCTTTGCTCACCAGTGGGAGTGGGAAGCCTTGAGCAGCCTACCTGTCCTTGGGGGAAGTGACATCAGCACAAGAAGCTGTAGTAATTGGTTGTTTGGGACCATTTCTAGCTCTTTTGTAGTTCACTGTTTAAAATCCGCCTCTGGGCATTTTTTTCTGGCTATACTGCTCAGACAAGCTCTACGTGGGTTTACAGAGTGGTCCTAGCAGCAGGGAACTCAGAAAAGTGACTACCTTCTGGATTTAAGTATCTTTGCTTTTTTTCACTTGAAATAGCTTCTGTAGCTTACCTTGAACTAGCCTGAACTGTTTTTTAACTGATTGCTGCATTATTTTTAAATCTGCACTTAAAGTTACATTTTAGTTGAATTTGATCGAAAGTTTGCTTGTTTGTTTGTTTAATTTAACTGTGGAGGCTGCCCACTAAAGTGTGCTAGCCTGTGTAACTAATTTATCACTGTTTCTGCATTTTCTGTGTGTTTCTACCAAAAAAAACAAAAAAATAATCCTTGTTTTCCCGCCTTCCTCCACTAGTTTAGACCAGTTTACAGGCATTGCTGTATTCTGGGCTGTGGTGTAGTTCCTGTGTTGTCCATTACCTTACTTGGATAGAAGGAAGTTTCTTTGCTCTCCAGTGGGAGTGGGGAGCCTTGAGCAGCCTACCTGTCCTTGGGGGAAGTGACCTCAGCACAAGAAGCTGTAGTAATTGGTTGTTTGGGACCATTTCTAGCTCTTTTGTAGTTCACTGTTTAAAATCCGCGTTTGCACGGCTTTGCGTGGTTGTGCGCATAGCGCAGCACCGGTTAAACAAGGTTAAACTTTTTCTGGCTCCGCCAAGTCTGCTCTTCAAATTTTCCCTTAAGAAAGCTTTACTCTTAGTATAACCAGACTACTCACTGTAGTATAAGCCTAGCACTTGTTCTCAATACTTCTCTACTAAGTAAGCACTCTCATACTAAGTAAAGCACTACATCTACTTACCTCCCCTGTGAATATCCACTTCCCTTAAAGGTATACCACTCCCTTATACTGTTCTAGCATGTTGAGTGGTAGATTACTGGCGTCGTCTCCAGTTCAGCTGGTCAATCTGGGTATCTTGAGACAATGCTACAATTGTCTCATGTACACAGACAACTCTCTCCTCCTCCCAACAAACACAAATACATGTGAGAGATGCAACTATATAGCTAAACTGGAGGCTGAACTCTCTCAACTCAGGGCTGGCATGACCAGACAGGAGGAGATGGCAACCACACACACAACAATCCCAGTCCCACATAGACCTAACACAACTGCAAACCAAACACATAAAAACACAAAGACATACTCGGAGGCTCTAATAAAAAACTTACCAAAACAACAGAGGCTCCCAAAGCAGACATCCAAAAATCCACCACCTCAAAACAAAACACCTGCAACACATACTTCAATAAATCAGTGTGTCGACCAATCGCAGCCCTTAAGGCCAAACATCTTGCCTGATACACTAGTAATAGGTGACTCCATAGTCAGACACACTGATGTCCCACTGACCAGGCTGAACAAGGAGAAGGTGACTGTGAGCTGTCTATCGGGAGCTAGGATCCGCCACATAACACACGCACTCATGTCACTCCAAAGCAAGTACAAATATGACTCCGTCATTGTCCATGCTGGTGTGAATGACCTGAGACGTACCTCCCTGGACTACATGAAAAGAGACATAGAGGAGCTCTCCGATTATGTAGCCCAGGCTGGTATGACCCTGACCCTGAGCAGCATCTTGCCCTCACCAAGAATGATACCACAATACAAAGACAAGATGATCAGCTTTAACAATTGGCTCAAGTACTGGTGTCATTCTAAGGGGATCCAATGTCTGTCTGCCTGGGATGATATGTTGGACAAGCCACGCTGCTTGCAAGGGATGGCTTACACCGGTCACCAATGGGCTTCCGGATATTGGCTAAGGCTCTTGCCACCCCTATAGTGCCTTTTTTAGGCAAGGCTCAAAAGACAAACCCACCTCCTTAGAAAATAAAAATGGAAAAAAACTAAGGGTAATGCTGCTCAACGCCAGAAGTCTAAATCTCAAGATGCAGGCACTTGATGCACTCCTCAGCATGGAGAACATCGACGTCTGTGCAGTAACTGAAACCTGGCTCAAGGCTCCTGAGAGCACCCCAGCACTACCAGGCTATACCTCGTATCATGCTTTTCGGCCCCAAACCCAGGCCGAACCACAAAGGGAGGGGGAGTGTCCATATTCATAAAGGACATCCACACCTCCAGGTTAGTAGCAACACATGAAGCATCAGAGACCATACAGGTGCAACTAACCATAGGCAAAACTGCTATACAACTGGTAGCATGTTACAGACCACCCTCCCAATCTCAAGAACCCCACTCAGCCTTCCTGAAGACATTGGAGGATATGAATGTATCACAAAATACCATCATACTGGGAGACTTCAACTACCCAAACATAGATTGGGTACATTATTCTAGCCCTAATATCCTAGCCCAAAGGTTCCTGGAATTCATAAATTCAAATGCACTGGAACAACTAGTCACCTCTCCCACTAGGGAGATAATATACTAGACCTGATCATCACAAACATGGGGAGAAAATGCTCCACACCGGAGTATACCCCTCACTAGTGAGATCTGACCACAAACTAATCACCCTGGATATACATATCCCACCTCCACCCCAGCACAAAAGACCACAGTGAAAAATTCTCAAAAGCAGACTTCACTCTTCTTAAGACTGAGATGGTATCCTTTAAGCCCACTGTGCCAGTGGATACCACATCCCACAATGCCGAATCCTTCACAAATGCTTTCTATGGACATCTCCAAGAATGCATGGATCATGCAATCCCAAACAAATCCAAGTCCCTCTCCACCAAATGTAAGCATCCTGTCTGGTGGACCTCAGCCATAAACAAATTGTATAACAAAAGAAGGAAGCTACTGCACGTCAGAGCGAAATCCCATGAAGGGAAGACATCTCTGATCAACATTAGCAGAAAACTACATTCTCTCATAAAAACATCCAAGGCAAAGTTTGAGAGAAAAATCGCTAAGGACACTAAAGATAACCACAAAGCCTTCTTCAGCTATGTTAGAAACCCTCAGATATGCTCAGAGTTGGTTCACAACAACAAAAAATACACTGAACCCACAGATATTGCCAACATTCTGGCTGACAGGTTCAGTGCAAATTTCTCCCCTCCTTCACCCCCAAAAGAAGAAATACTTATCCCAGCTGAATGTAATCTCCCTGTCATCTCAGATGTCCAAGTGAGAACCGCCCTAAACAAAGCAAAAAACACAGCATCAATGGGACCTGACGGTATCCCGGGGTGCGTGTTATGTGAACTCCAAGAGGAGCTAAACCCACACATAAAAATGCTATTTAACCTTAGCCTTACCTCGGGATATGTACCTGAACACTGGCATACAGCAACAGTGGTCCCACTCCACAAGGGGGGTGCCTCTACAGACCCTGGAAACTACCGCCCCATAAGCTTAACTAGCCTGGTCTGCAAAGCTATGGAAAGAATCATTATGGAACTCATAAACAGAGACATAGGGGACCTACAGACACTTGACCCCACCCAGTTCGGCTTTGTAAAGGGCAGATCCTGCCTTTTAAACCTGGTTGACTTTTTCGAAACAGTTACTAGCGCCATTGATGAGGGCAAAGCAGTCCATACAGCATACCTGGACTTGGCTAAGGCCTTCGACACAATACCCCACTCAGGCATCATAGATAAGCTAAACAGCTTAAAAGTAAACCCTTATGTCACTAGATGGGTTGCAAACTGGCTAAAGGACAGAACCCATAAAGTTAAAATCGCTGGAGCAATGTCAGACTCAAAGCTAGTCACAGGTGGTGTCCCACAGGGATCTGTCCTGGGACCCCTCTTGTTTGGCATTTATTTCTCGGATGTTAAAGCAAACATGGGAGGGCTGTGGCTGACAAAGTTTGCAGATGACTGCAAACTAGGTGCCATAGTCGATACACCAGCAGACACACACATCCTACAAAAAGGCCTCACTGAAACGGACAACTGGTGCCATAGTCACGGCCTTAAACTAAATGCCAAAAAATGTAGTCATCCCTTTTGGAAAAAACAAAGTACCCACAAATTATCACATAGACAGCAACCCACTGAGTATGGAAAAAGTAATCAGAGACCTAGGGACCCAAGTAGACAGTGACCTCTCATTTGACACCCATGTTGCCAAAGTGGTTAGAAAAACATTCTACCTTGCACACCTCATCATGAAGGGATTCACATCCAGATCCAAGGATGTCATTGTACCCCTATATTCCTCCCTCATCAGACCCATGCTTGAGTACAATGCCCCATTTGGTATGTACCTCACCTGGCATTTGCAACAGCTGGAGAGACCACAAAAGTACCTCACCAAAAGGATCAAGGGTCTCCAACATATGTCTTATTCTGCCAGACTAAAGAAACTTCAGCTCTATTTAGTAGCATACTGCCTGCTCAGATGTGATCTCTGCCTGACGTACAAGGCCATGTCCAATCAGGATCTGATGGACATGCTCCACCTCAAAAAATCCAAATCCATCAGGACCACGAGAGCTAAAGACTTAAACCTTGGCACAAGTATGAATAGGACATGCTGGAGGGATAGATTCATAACCCAGAAGCTTCCCATGCTTTGGAACAGGATCCCAGTTCATATTAGGCAGAGCCCCTCACTGACTCTCTTCAAGAGAAATCTTGATGAGTGGATGGGAGATCGTAAGTTTACCCCAGGGGTCACATCTGTGTCTCTGCTAGACAGGGGCACAGTAAACTAATTATATTATATAAGGGGACCTTCATTGTGTCACTACTAGACAGAGGCACAGTATTCTAGATTTATTCTGTACCTTTTTGTACCATTTCATGGGGTGGCAAAAGCCACATCACTATGGCTAGGCTTACAAATGCCCCAGGGCAGATAGCCTAGTACTATACTATGAAACTATTTGGGGGACATTCGAAATAAAAATGTGAAAAGTCTGGTTGCTGAACACTTTGTTAATGCACATGAAGGGAGTGTAGCTTTTTTTTTTTTTAGTGTGTTGACCCAGTCTATTTTGTACAGAGGAGGTGATGTTGTTAAAAAGTTAAATGCGTTAGAGAGCAAATTTATTTTAAATTATAGAACTTTATATCGGCCTCAACCTTGAGGTAACTTTGATAAACTAATATGTTTTTTACAGTGATATAAAATTGATTTAGGAAAAAATATTTATTTATAGAAATATATTTATATAAGTTAAGTGGCTATTTAATGTATATATGTATTGGTGTATGTATTTATGTTGTTTGTGTATAGGAATTGCTAAACCTGTAGGTTTATTGTGTTGGCATTTTAAATTATAATGTGAACATTCAATTTAATGTAATTAGTGGGGGTTCCACTTGTATAAAAAGTGTCTGTTTCTATGGTATTTTATCTTTTGAAGGCGGAAGGCTGAGGTACCAGTGGTTGTGAAGAAAGTAGTAAAGTCTTGAATCAGCTTCTGCTTCTGTTGTTTTTTATTTTGTTTGTTGTTCAAAACATGTTTTTTGCAATTCTATACTTTATACCTTATTGGTCCAGATTTTCAAGTACAGTTACATAAATTTAAAGATTGAAATTATGGTTATTAGAACTGCAATAGACACCTAGAATTCTTTTCACTGCTTTATTCATTTATCTCTAGGCAAACCAGGTCATAGTTGTCATTTCTCTTAATTCCTTAGTTTTGTTCAGTGTTTCTTTTCCATTTTCTGTCTTCATCATTTTGTATGTATGTTCTGACCCATGTCTGCCATTCTTTATCCTGCATATGACACTCACTTTCCTTCTGTTATTCTTCTACACACATAGATTCCCTCTATATATCAGCTTTAATAGCATCTCCTGCAATATTCTTGTTCAAGCCAGCACACAGTGCTTCTATAAAGAGTTAATAGATAAGTCTTTTTACAGCACACTAGCACACTTGAGCATATCTTGTTGTAAATGTAGCATGTTCTGGTTGATGTTTCTACTAATATTTCTATAGTTAATGCTTGATTAAGTGCAATAGTTTCATTTGAAAGCAATCATTTCCATACATTTTTGCATGCTCATATGACCCCCTGATCTTGCTGTGGAATGAGCTTTTACATTTCATTGACAAACTAGTCCTCCCCCCTACATCCTGGCATTTCAAGAAACTCAGCATGGGAGGTGAGAGCTGGGAAGTGTAGTCAGGAGATTTTTCTTCTGCCCTAATTGGTATTCCTGGCCAGTAGGCTTAGTGCTTTGCCTGTTACACTAGATTCCCCCATGACAGTGTTCTTCTATACACCCTCTTTGCTTATGTTGACACCAGTGGTCTCCTTGGCAGCTTCATACCCCATGTCCTACCTTCTTGCACTAAGTGCATACCTTTGATCTAAGATATAGCTGTTGCTTCTACAAACAGATGCTTTCCAATCCTTCTTTTCAAAATGAAAGAGCCTACCTGGCTGTGTCTTGTAGCAAACAGGTCACAAATTTAACTTGGATCATCTGGTCCATGTTAAGGCTTTACTTCCTCTATATTACAGGGCAGACATAATTTCTGTATACTTTCACAAGACAGACCACATATAAATCTAGTTTCTAATATATCTATTAGCCCTTCTGCAAGTTTACAGTTATCAGCTATTCTATACACACCTTCCATGAAGTCCAAAATGTTACATGCCTTATTTGATTTATCTTATAAAACCTGAAGGTTTCCCTAGTATTGGTGGTATGAGGCCCACATACTTCTGTAAATGTTTTTGAATGATTTTTCAGATGGTTTCTTTGGTGCTGTCAGACTGCAGAGTAACCACAGCATTGTGATCCTATTACAGCTAATAGCACTGGAATGCTTTCATTGGCTGTACTACCACTGATAATAAGGTCCAGCCCTTTCAATATAAGTTGACTACTCTATCATGGCAGCACCAGATGCATCTTGTTTGCTCATTTTAAAATTATACCATGTGTTTAGCCATTGTGTCACCTAGGCTTACTGCCATGCCCCTGATCACATCTGGGTACATGTTCACCCATTAATAAAATGCTTCCTCAGCCCAAATCTCTGAGTATTTGGGGATACTTTGCATCATTGCTGCCAACCTCACTGAAATGCAGTTGTTGTTCCCAATTCACTGACACCCACCATACCACAGTACTGCAGATATTGACTGCCCAACTGGATGCCATCACTGAGTGATTCAAGGTAGAACTGGCAACAGAAGATGACTGTTTTTCTTAACTTTATTAAATGTAAAACATATATTAACATGATTGCGTACTTGACCCATATGTTAGGGTGGCAGTAAAGCTTACGACAGACAGTAAGTAAACATGTCAGTGCCCTTTGTAACAATGCACCGGGTTTAGGGAGGGGGAAACACTTATTGTGAGCTCCAGTATCCACTGCTTGCTTTCTGTTTACAATAGAGGTGGCCATTTTGCTTTCTTTTTTTCCAGATGCTGTAGCATCCTACATATCTGTAGTTTCTCTTTTCCATGTTTACCACAAAACCTTTTTTTTCCTTACTAATACCCATTGTGGCAAAAACAATCTTCTCCTCTGTCAGGACTGATGTTTGTTTTTATGTTACAGATCACTGGAGATGTTTCCACTGGAAGAACTCAGGAGACAAGAAGGCAAAGGCACATGTGGGCTGTTCAGGTCCATTTATTAAAACTGAAACATCCATTTTCCCACTGTACCTCATGACTCTCCAGAGTGGGGGTGGCTAATAAGCACTGGTGTGCTGTTACTCAGCTACTGGTCATGGGGGTTATGCCCACACAGCTTTGTATGACCACCAAATAAGGAGAAACATATCAGCACGGGATTGCAAATAGATAATCAGCAGCTGTGGTGATGGAAACGTATGTGGCAGGAGAGCTGTGGACACACATCAAGGATTCATTATATAGGGTGATGGTGAAACACAAGCACTCCTGATTATTTGCTTGCAGTTGATGCTAACATTTACTAGTTATTTGAAATAATGTTGCATCTTTTTGTTTTCAAAATAGTTTTATCCCTGAACCAACAGATGGATGCCTACAATATTTTTTCATAATTTGAAACTCTGATTGGCCTTTTATAGCTGCTTAGGTAGTTACAAATAAATGAAACACATTTATTAGAAACTTACTCACACAACAAATAATATGTCTTGAGAACCAGAACTGAATGTAGTAAGACACGATCCGGCTCTTAAATATACGAATGCCTTTATTTGAGCACTTTCGTTCCCAATAACTCAGAGTCAGTCTAAGTAACTGGGAATGACAGCACTCAAATAAAGGTTATTGTATATTCAAGAGCTGGCTCGTGTCTCACTACATTCAGTTCTGGTTCTCAATTTGTTTGTTTCCTTGTTAGGGTTTCTCATTGTAAATCATATATCTTTTCACTCCAGAACAATAATTGTCATTTTTTTGCGTACATAATGACAAATAGCTTGAAATGTTTCTTTAAAAATGTTTTTGGCAAGACATGAAAAATGTTGCTACTATTTTGTTAATAACATTTTAAATACTACAGCTAATAAACTTCTTGGGTATGCATGGCTAGGCTTCTGAAGATCCTCATGGATTAGTAGCCTAGAAAGTACCTATGAACCTGCCCAAGTTGCAAAGTCTGCCTTTACTTACAAATACAGTTTACCCTTTTTTCATTTGTTTAAGCATCCATGTTGCTTTTTTCAGATGCAGCTATTTTGATAGTAGCTTGGTCAACTCTTTGGGTGGCATTCAATAGTTATCTCTATAGTGTTAACAGAGCTGCACTGTTATGCTGTAGTAGTGTTGTGTTGCTAGGTAGCAATTAAGAGACATGTAAGAGCAGCAGGGAACAAAAGTTCATTAATGGATCCTTTGCCTGTCTCTGAACTGAACGCCAGCTGTGCTAGTGTTCCTCCTACCACAGACACACACACATCTTCACATGCCTCAGCTGATGTAGTGGTAAATGTCCCATTTCTGGTGGGCAATATTGAAAAATAGTTTGGTATCAGTGCTCTCCTACAAAATAGTATAGCAGAACTTGTCTTTGTATTGCTCAACTACTCTGTTTTGGTCCTGAAGTCGGGATGTAGGACAGAACACATGGATAATTTATACTTGCTATGCCCTGGTCTGTCAGATGTGCAGCTGGCATTATCCAGTATACCTCTGTAGCACTACTAGCCTTAGGCTTTATAGCGCTGTAGCATTGCAGTGGTCCTGGAAGCAGACACTCAAAAAACTCTAAGCAGCCCAGTGAAGAAAAACTGTTGCACAGTGCACTAAATGTTCCTAAGTACCTCCCTTCATTTGAAAGCCATTTGAGCAGGTGTTACATTGAAAAGGAGACTTCTTTGTGCACATTACACTGAATTAAATGTAATTTCGCTAACTCCTTACCACAGTACTTGTAGAAGTTGGTGACTTCTTTGTTTATAAACTGTGGATGTACCTTTGCTGAACCTTGCCGTGAGTCTTTTTTGATTAGTTATAGTATTTGTTTGGTTGCTTGAGGAACGTGCATGAGGTCAGGACTGTTAGTCCTGAGTCTGATCCTCTTCTGCCAATCTTTTGTGTCTGAGTCCTTTCTCAGATAAATACTTGAGCTTTGGCCAGCTAAGATCTGCCTGCAATCAACTGGACGTATAAGTGAATTTAAGTACACTTTTATCTGCACTTTTTTCATATAGTACTGCATTCTGTGTTTTTGTTTCTTACTGAATATTAATTGAACTGAAAATTGTGGCTCTCTGTCTCTACAGAGAGCTTGTGTTTCTACAGATATCTTGTTTGAAGTGTAACTATTGATAGCAGTGGGGGTAGTTTCACTTTGATAGTCTGTGCTTCAGCTGAAGGGCTGTCCTGCCTTATATAAGTGGTACATTTTGTTTTTGTTCTGATAAATACTTGAGCTTTGGCCGGCTGCAATCAGCTGGACGTATAAGTGAATGTAAGTACACAATTATCTGCACTTTTTTCATATAGTACTGCATTCTGTGCTTTTGTTTCTTACTGAATATTAATTGAACTGAAAATTGCAGCTCTCTGTCTCTACAGAGAGTTTGTGTTTCTACAAAGATCTTGTTAGAAGTGTAACCATTGATAGCAGTGTGGGGGGGGGGGTCATTTCACTTTGATAGTCTGTGCTTCAGCTGAGGGACTGTCCTGCCTTATATAAGTTGTACATTTTGTTTTTGTTCTGATAAATGCTTGAGCTTTGGCCAGCTAAGATCTGCCTGCAATCAACTGGACGTATAAGTGAATTTAAGTACACTTTTATCTGCACTTTTTTCATATAGTACTGCATTCTGTGTTTTGGTTTCTTACTGAATATTAATTGAACTGAAAATTGTGGCTCTCTGTCTCTACAGTTAGTTCCCACCCCCTCTCCCTGTTCTTGTTTTGGTGTTAATCTTGATGGTTTTGAAACTGCATGCCCCTCTTGTAAATTTGTATATGAATACTCCTTCTGGGCCCATCTCATTTGCTCAGTCAACTGAGTGCAGTGAGGTCATATTCTGATTTCAGGCACTCCTACTGTGTACAAAGAGAGCATTTGGGGGAAAAAAATTTCTAAGTTTGTTTCCTGCCTTTCCTGTAAGTACTCTAGTCCACATAAATATTTGCTGTATCCAGGACTATTGTAAGCTTTTGAGCCCCCAAACCTTTCTGTGTTGGAGAGAAGCCTTCTAGCTTAATTTTGTTTTTTAAAGCTAGCCAGTTTTTTAGTTTCAGCACTCAAATCTGTTTCTTTGAGCTCAGCACTTGCTCAGAACTCGTTGTGAGCACTAAACAAGCTACAAATTACTACAGCACTCAACTTTCCTCACTTGTCTAGAGGAAAGCAGCTTTTAGTACTTAATAAATAAGCACCTATCCAGGCATGTCTAAGGGTCAGCTCCCGGTGATTTCTCCTGTCTACATGATGAATCTGGGCATCTTGGGGCAATGCAGCAAATGCCTCGTGTACAGAGACAACACTCTCCTCCTATCACCCAACACTACAACCTGTGAGAGGTGCACTTATATAGCCAAACTTGAAGCAAAGCTCTCTAGACCCAAGACTGGAATAGACAGTAAAGAGGAGAAGGTAAACACTTGCACCACACCACATTCATCGCATAGTTCCTCAAAATCTACACCACCAAAACACACACCTACATTTGCGGAGGCTCTCAGTAAAAACCTGCTCAATCAACAGGGACCTCCAAAGCAGAAATGTAAGCAAACTCCACCCCACAACACAACCCAAATGACACATATCCCACAATCTCAGTGTGCCACTCAACCACAGCCCATAAGGCATAACAACGTACCCAACACTCTAGTCATAGGTGACTCTATAGTCAGGCACACTGATGTTCCACTCACTAGGCTAAACAAGGAGAAAGTCACTGTCAGCTGCCTGTCGGGTGCCAGGATCTGCCACATAATGCACGCACTCAGGTCACTCCACAACAAGTACAAATATGACTCTGTCATTGTCCATGTTGGTGTGAATGACCTGAGATGTACCTCCCTGGACTACATGAAAAGAGACATGGAGGAACTCTCCAATCTTGTAGCCAAGGCAGGTATGACCTTAGCCCTCGGTAGCATCCTGCCACCACCCAGAATGATACCACAGTATAAGGACAAAATTATTGACTTCAACTATTGGCTAAGCTTCTGGTGTCATTCTAAGGGGATCTGGTATTTGTCCGCCTGGGATGACATGATCGACAGACCACGATGCTTTGCCAGAGATGCCCTGCACCTGTCGCCCTTGGGATTCCAGATACTGGCTAAGGCTCTTGCCAACCCTATAGTGTCTTTTTAAGGCAAGGTTCAAATGACAAATTCAACACCGTAACATGTACAAGCAAGCAAAATCTGAGGATAATGCTACTCAATGCTGGAAGTCTAAACCTCAAAATGCACTCACTCAAGGCACTCCTTAAAATGGAGAACATTGACATCTGTGCAGTGACAGAGACCTGTTTCAAAGCTCCAGAGAACACCTCTGCATTACCAGGCTATAATTCATACCACACCTTTCAGCCGCCTAACCTGGACCAAAGCACTAAAGGCGGAGGCGTGTCCATATTCATTAAGGATATCCACACCTCCAGGCTAGTGGCACAGCATAATGCATCTGAGATTATCCAAGTGCAACTAACTCTGGGCAAGACCGCAATCCAAATTGTAGCTTGTTACACACCCACCACCATGCCCCAGGATTCCCACTCCTCATTTCTTGATACACTGGAAAATATTGGGGTACAATCCAACACCCTAATAATGGGCGATTTCAACAACCCCACCATTAACTGGGAAAACTACTCATGTACCAACTCTTTTGCTCAACATTTTCTGGAATTTATAAATTCCAATGCCTTGGATCAACTTATTCACACCCCCACCAGGGGCAGCAATTTCCTAGACCTGGTCATTACCAACATGGGTGACCAGTGTTCCCCACCAGAGGTCAATTCCTCGTTGGTCAGATCCGACCACAAACTAATCACCCTAGACATCCACATCCCACCCCCACCCCCCATTAGGGAAACCACCATAAAAAAACTTCTCCAAAGCCAACTTCACACTTCTTAAGACATAAGTGGCAAACTGCATGACACCCACGCAGATGGACAATAGAGGTACGACTGCTGAATCCTACACAAATGCACTTTATAAGCACTTACACGAGTGCATGGATCATGCTATCCCTAACAGAACCAATATGCTATCCTCCAAAAAAAGGAAGCCAATCTGGTGGTCCTCTGCCATAAACAAACTCTACAACAGATGAAAGAAACTGTTGCAAAAAAAGAGTAAAATGTCATGACTGGAGAAGCTCCCTGGTCAGCCTCAGTAAGAAGCTGAGATCCGTCATAAAATCCTCCAAAGCTAATTACAAAAACAAAATTGCCACTGACTCTAAAGACAACCACAAAGCATTCTATAGCTATGTCAAGAATCTCAATGGCAACACTCAGATCTGCTCTGAGTTACAGCACAATGGCACTAAATATACAGAACTAACTGATATTGCCAACATCCTGGCAGATAGGTTCAGTGAT
The DNA here is from genome assembly GCF_019279795.1 of Protopterus annectens. Classification (NCBI taxonomy): domain Eukaryota; kingdom Metazoa; phylum Chordata; order Ceratodontiformes; family Protopteridae; genus Protopterus; species Protopterus annectens. The sequence continues at coordinate 775,377,499 of NC_056727.1, read as the reverse complement.
AACTTTACCCCCTCTCTCATCCCCTAGAGGGCCCATCTCTATACCGGAAGAATGCAAAGTTCCTGTAATCACGGCTGCACAGGTAAAAAACACACTCTCCAAAGCCAAGAACACAGCATCCATGGGACCTGACAATATCCCAGGCTGCGTTCTACACGAACTATAGAATGAACTGGCACCCCACCTAAGTACCATGTTCAGTCATAGCCTCACCTCTGGCTTTGTTCCTACTGAATGGCGCACCACGATGGATATCCCACTCCATAAAGGGGGAGCCATGACTGACCCCGGGAATTACCACCCCATTAGCCTGACGAGCCTGGTCTGCAAGGCCATGGAACATAACATCATGGAACTCATAAACTAAGACATTAGTAATCTCCAAACACTGGACCCCACCCAGTTTGGGTTTGTAAAAGGCAGATCATGTCTCCTAAACCTCATAGACTTCTTTGAAGCAGTCACCAAAGCCATAGATGAGGGTAAGGTGGTTCACACAGCCTATCTAGATCTCGCCAAGGCTTTTGATACCATCCCCCACTCTGGAATTATAGATAAACTCAGTAAACTAGGTATAAATCCCTATGTCACAAGATGGGTTGCCAACTGGCTCATGGACAGAACCTGCACTGTGAAAGTAGCAGACTCCAAATCCGACTTCAGACCAGTGACAAGTGGAGTACCACAGGGTTCAGTCTTGGGTACTCTCCTGTTTGGTATATACTTATCTGAGGTACAGGCTAACACAGAAGGTCTTTGGCTAATGAAGTATGCAGATGACTGCAAACTGGGAGCCATAATCAAAACTCCTAATGATGTGGACATCCTACAAAAGGACTTCACTGAGACAGATGCCTGGTGTCAATGCCATGGCCTGAAGCTCAATGCCAAAAAGTGCATTGTCATCCCCTTTGGTAAAAACTCTGTACCCATGAACTACCACATAGGTGGTAGTCTACTTAACACCAAAAGTGTGATAAGAGACCTTGGACCACAGGTGGACAGTAGTCTCTCCTTTGATAATCACATTGCCACAGTGGTCAGGAAATCCTTCTATGTGACACACCTCATCACAAAAGGTTTCTCATCCAGATAAAAAGAGGTCATTGTTCCCCTCTACTCATCACTCATTAGACACATTATAGAGTACAGCGCCCCTTTTGGTATGTACCTCACAAGACATCTACAACAACTAGAGAGACCACAGAAATACCTCACAAAGAGGATTACTGGCCTCAAACAGATACCCTACGCAGACCATCTCAAAAAACTCCAACTTTACTCCGTCGCATATCGCCTACTCAGAGGCGATCTCTGCCTATTATACAAAGCTATGTCAAACCCAGAGCTGTTGGACATGCTCCACTTAAAGAAATCCCAATCCCTCTGAACTACACGCTGTAGGGACCTAAACCTTGTCACCACAATAAACAGAACATGCTGGAGGGATATATTCCTGTCCCAGAGGCATCCCATACTCTGGAACAGACTACCTATTTGTGTCAAACAGAGCTCCTCATTAGCACTCTTCAAGAAAAATCTTGATGATTGGATGGGGAAATAGGAAATTCACCCCGGGGGATCACTTATGTGGCTCTGCTTTTCAGGGGAACAGGAAAATAATTTTCTTGGGTGGCGAAAGCCAGGGTACCTTTTTGGCTAGGCTTATATAGGCCCTAGGGCCAATAGGTTAGTACCAACCTATGAACTTTAATATTAGACTTGGAATCAACAAAGAAGAGGCACAAAACTGCACAAACACTCACTTGAAGAACACCAAGCAGAATCCAGAAGGAGAAGCCTCCAAATACCAAACAGAGTTACACAGATAAAAAATGCTTTAATAAGTCACCAGCATAAAAATTGTAGGTCATACTGAAATAAAAAATGTTAAGTGCAGCAAATATAAAGCATTTTTTTATCTGTGTAACTCCGGTTGGAGATGCTGGTTTTGAGATGCATGGGTTTTTCCCTTGTACAACATGTGATGAAATGTCACCATATACTTGCCTTTGTCATCTAGTGTCACATCCTGTAGAGTTATTAACATGTTGTGGGTTGTAAGATCCTGCCGTTAAACTTGGAGACAGTGTGCCATGTTTCTCAGGTTGTCTCATAAATATAACTCTGCCATCATCATCATCTTCATCAACAACCATTCTGCTGCTGATATCCTCTAAATGTATTGGTACAGTGGAACTCTTTGTTTCTGCTGCTGTTCGTGTAAAGAATTAATTGATTGAATTACTGCTCAGATACTGGAGTACACTCTGTGTAAAAATTAATTGATTGAATTACTTCTCAGATACTGGAGTACACTCCTGTCTACTGTAAAATGAGGAGTGGAGGACACTTAACAGGCACACTTTCTTAAATGTCATTATATACAAAAGTGGAAGGTTCACTTGCTAATAATAATTGTCATGTGTTATATAATCATTCCATTTCAATATTCAATTCCCTATGTTACTGTTCCCAACCTAAGCAGATGTCTGTTGATGCTGCGGATGTGGGTAATAAGCAGTGTCCACACCACTCTGTTTATGTCAGTGTCATCGCCATCTATGTCATAGTCATCCCCATAAATGGAGAGGAGATATTTATCATCAAGTGTTAAAAGAATAAGTGCTTGATGACCCCAGTACCGCCACAGGCAATTACATTCTGCCTTGCCTTTGCTCTGCACTTCCTGCTATATCATTCAACTTCTTCTTGTACTGTGTTAATGTGAAGTTCCTTCCTCCAACAGCATTTATATCTGTAACCACTTGCTTCCAGGACTTTTCCCTCTCAGCCTGTTTGGGTTCCCCTTTACCAAAAAGGCATGTGCTGAATGCCATAAGGGTTGCTATGGGGATGCAGTTATCTTCATGGCTACAGTTGCCCTTTCTTTGTCTGGATTATTGTTGCTGCATCATTCATTTGCTAAAAGCAACATGCCAAAATGATAAAACAAAACTTTTGATCCACTCACCAGCCAAACAACACAGCAATGGAAGCATGCCTGCTTTCATCACAAAGAAATCAAAGATCTGTGTACAAACCAGGTATGATGACACAACTCCCATATTCATATAAACATGCAAAGTTACCATGCAGCAAGTTAAAGTTGTGTTGTAGTAATCTGTGCAGCATCATTAGCACATTCGCAGTACTATTGCGAGTACTTGCCTAACACACTTGTATCCTTTCCTGAGCACTTTTCTGCACTCATATTGTCATTTTTCATTCAGGAATGACAGTTAGAAATATCCCAGTAAAGCACCATGCATCTTGTGAGATCAATACATTCTTGAAAATACAGCACATCAGACTACAGTTACTTCAAAGTGTGTACTTCTATCCTGTGCAATATGACCACTGAATGCCACCAAAATGAATTTCTAAAATATTTTTCACATTGCCAGTCTGACTACTTCGTATACATTTCCAGTGCTTCTGTCAGGACTTCCCATTTGTTAATGCACTAATTTCATCAGCAGTCAAATGAATCATCTACATCTGACAGATCAATAAAAGACACAATTCTCCTAGTAAACACTGTTATCTAACATCAATATAAGTTGCTTCCTAATAATTTCTAACATTTTTACTATTTCTTTCTTTCTTGATTAGATTTACAGTTTCCTAAACCATTTGCTGCCTATCTCAAGTGATAGCAAGTTATATATATGGCAGTCTTAAACTTATTTGCATAAATTCAGGATTATTTACATATGCTGTTTGCAAATTAGGCTTAGTTATGCTTAAATTTATAAATCACAGAAATATGTGAGCATATAAGTCAACAAATCAATGTGACCAGGCCTCAGGTGGTTGTGAACACTTTGAGCTGAGCTGTGGAGACCTCAGCAGACCTCAGCTGTCTGCACGAATGAGCAATCAACCCTAGTAATTCTCTAATGTCCTTATGATTAGAAAATGGAGTCAGATACAGCTGCTGAGTCTGCATAATCATGAAACATAATATATGCCTGTCCTGCATACTCTGACACACCTCATCACCTCAAATCTCTCATTAAGCTCATAATGACGTACACAAGAAAATTTATTTACACAAAAAAATAATAAAAAATATGAAAAAAATTATTTCTACTAATTCAATACTGAAAAAGATATGCTTAAAGAAATGATTAATGCATGGTATTCAGGCTTATTTTTCAAATAAAGATAACAGTAAAGTGCAGAAGAATAAACAGGTCTAAGCAACTTAAAAAGTAATGATTTCATAACTGAATTTATTCACCATGAAAATTAAATCTGAATTTATTCCTTTAAAAATCTATGTGCAAAGCTTTTTTTCTAAGTTCCTCCCTAATCCAATTCAAGTGCAACTTGGACAATTGGATAGGGAACAGGAAATTCATCCCTGGTTTGGCACCTATGTCTCTAATGGACACAGGCAACTTGTAAATGGTTCATTTCCCAGGCCCCTGTATGTAAATGTTTCATCTCCCAAGCCCTTGCTTACACTTATAGAGGGTATCAGAACTTGTCATAGATTCGGGATGCATGACTTGGCTTAAAAAGGCCTTTGTGGCATTAGTCTAGTAAACACCTATGAAGCTACGAACCTAAGTGAACTAAAGTATCTATTTTAACAGTGATGTCTATACAATTTTCTGAACTTACACGCAAAAGAACTGAATATATTCAACTGGGGAGCATGTCAATATATCAATCCCTTCCCTCACAAAATGATAAACTCCGAAAATGTTTCACCAAAAGCACTTTTGGTAAAACTCAAAGAAAATGCCCCCTGCACCCCCATACCCCCAAACCTAAATATACCTACTTCAAGGTCACACAACAGTGGATAAAATGGAATACTCCACTGTCATCAAAAATGCTTTCTGCAAAACATTTTTGCTAAAATGGCAATTACTGAGACTGCCTTTGACCTACTGACAGGCTCTGAATGAGTTGTACATAAAACCAACTGCATTTTAATATTACATCTCATTGTGATGACAGAAAATTAACCTTTGATACATCTACTGTTTTAGTAGGAACTATTACAATTTGTCTAATTGAAACCAACCTCATTTCCAAGCTATGTAATTAGTAAATACATGCAGAATGAATATATGAAGATATCTCAATTTTCCAGCAGTATCTCTTCATATATTTAAATAGCAAATCCTATAATCAATTATAGTGCAGACAAAGACATCTCCTAACTACATAAAATTGCTTTGGTTCCAAAGCAAGTTACAATGAGACTTGCTTTGCTTTGTCTTTTGGCTTTTCCCAGTTAGGGGTCACCACAGAGGAACTCCGGTCTGCTAATGACTGGCAGTGGATTTTTACGGTGCCGAGTTTCCAGTCTGATGCCCAACCTTCAAAGAAGGCACACCCATTCACGCACACACCTACCTGTATGTGTTTAGATGTCCCTCCTCCTCAGGGAGGACATGCAGACTCCACAGAGAAGGTGCTCCAGCTGCGAATCGATCAGGAGAACCTCTTGCCGTGAGTGACAACGCTAACCTGAGTGTCATAAATTGCAGTTTGTACAAAAAGATACACCAATCCAAATCCATTGGTAAAACCAAATTTGCCAAAATAGTCGTTGCATGCCTAATGCCCTATATGGTAGCTGGGTTTTGTTATGGTGATGTCATAACCCAGAGGGTGTGGTTCCACTTACATTCTTTATTCTAGTACTAGCAATTATTTACATTTAAAAAATTAACTATAAATCCAGAAGTAATTTGCACACAAAGATAGTAGGAGAAGTAAAGTGATTTCTGTACACTGCTGCAATACAACCCATATCAACCAGGAATTTCAAATGTATTATCATATCTTATGTCAAACTACCATATGTCATTAGTATGAGTAGACTGTAAATGTAAAAAAACTCACCACCACTTGATAGAATATACTGATTGTTCCTGAGTTTCCAAAACCTTGTCCAGGCATTTTTTTCTTTTATTTGACTAAAGTATTAATAAATATAAAAAAAATAATAACTGTTAATAAAGATTGCACTGATGTATTACATTATGAGTGAATTTATTGTCTCCATTTCTTGTTTGTCTCATTACCCTCCACAGGTCCAGAATCCTTAGGAGCAGCTCAGCCATGTTCTTCCCAGGTCAGGGAGCGTCCACCAACTACCTGTCCGGGGAAGAACATGGATGTCCTCACAGGGCTGGGGCAGTGGCACTGGTCCTGTAGGCATCCTTACACGTGGTATCCTGGTAAGTCTCACTGACTATGGGCTTCACGACTTGGGTGAGGATGTAGTGGAGCAGGTAGTGGAAGTTCAGGATGGTCTTCGGAAGACTGATGACTTGCTACCCAAGTCAGCGTCAACCCCAACAACACCATAGGCCCCTGCCTCCACAACATCAGGAACCTTCACTGAAACAATAACAGGCAATGGAAACATTTAAGAACATGTGGACCATATGTTCTTCTGAGCTCAGCTCTGTCCAACCCCTTCTTTCCTAAGCCTCTCTCCCACACCCTCTAACCTACTTCCTACCCAAACTACCCTCATATATAAAAAACGTATTTGAAAAATGGAAACATAGTCTCCCTTCCTGTCCCACCTGCAGTATATTCTTCTTGATGTTTCTCCTTTTGTGTTTCCTTCCTTGTTATGTCTCCCCTTTTTCAGTATTTCCTATTTCACCCTTTCCACTCTTTGAAGAAACTAACAGGGTGTCCACATATGGATACCCCAATATAAAACATGTAAAACCCCTGCAGTTTTTTTTTTATTCTCCCTGCTGGCAATTGGAAACAAAGAATCAAGGAAAGTAATATCTGATAGAGCTGCTTTCTGTTTTACCTTTTCCATTTTGTTTTCTGTTTTGAGAAATCTTTTTGGCCAGGTGTTTTTGTTCTATGTGGCAGACAGACACTTAAATTAACCAGGCTATACATTTCATGTGTTTTTTATTTCCATTGGTTAGTTTGTTTCTTTTGTGATACTTAAATACTCAGAGTATATCTGTGGCTTTGTCTTTTCTGAATCAGGGCCTGCAAAAACTACAAGCACTAACTCCCTGCTGGTGATTTTCTCAACTCCCTGCTGGTGATTTTCTCATCCATGCTCCTATTTCTTGCTCTGCTTTTTAAACCTGGTGATTTTTAACCTGCCCACCCTTATTGTAAATTATTTGTTTATCTTGAAAAACAGTACATTTTGCCTCTCATCATCCATTCTACTGAATTACTTGCTCTGAATTCATTATCTAGTTAGCCATTGGATAAAGCAGTGCATGATTATCCCCTAGCAAGCTGTTGTCCATTTTTTACATGGAAATGACTGACAATTTTCCATCTAGTAGCAGTTAGTGGTTCCCTGGTCTTTATAGGTTGGGGAAACAAACTAGAGATTCCTGTGTGTACTTATTCTATTGTTCAGAGAGCTTATTAATCAGCTTACCTTATTTTAGTGCCTATATAAATTCTGCACAGTTGAGTGGCTCTTGGCTCATTTACACAAAGTGAAGTGCTTTTATTGAGTAATAAGAAGCTCAGTTGTGAGTGTTCAGCCATTTTACAGTGAGCTAATCAAAGGAAGGACACTCAGCAAACTCAGAGCTATAATATATAACATTAAGTATCCTGTTTTTTGTTTATTTTGTTCTTTATTTCTTTGTTGTTTATAGCACTTTGTGTACTGTGTATTTTTTCTAGCTAGTTTCATTGTGTGTGAGGTATTAACTGGAAATTGTCCACTCTTATTAAGCATCTGTTGGGTTGTTTGTTTATGATAACTTGTTGCAGTTAAACTCTTCTTCTAGTGGCTCCTTTAGCTGTTTAAAACTTTCATTTAAAGGCTCACTGCTGCTTTTCAGCTGTGAGTAACATTTCTGCAGTTTGTTCTAAGTAGTGGGGATATTTGTAGCATTTCCATATTCAGGCTTGTATTTGGGCCTAGTGTTTGTGGAGGCTGTGTGTCTGAGCACATAATTCAGGGACATCTTGTTTTAGCCAAAGCCATCAGGCATTTCAGTGAGAGAGAATTGTTTGAGGTCATTGGCAGACTGAGGTCTCCTGGACTACAGCTTAGACTAAGCACCTCATTGGTTCTTTTGAGATTTCTTTCTTAAAAGCTGTCTCAGGTTTCAACTTTCTGTTACCTAAGAAGCTCAGTTGTGAGTGTTCAGCCATTTTACAGTGAGCTAATCGAAGGAAGGACACTCAGCAAACTTGGAGCTATAATATATAACATTAAGTATCCTGTTTTTTGTTTATTTTGTTCTTTATTTCTTTGTTGTTTATAGCACTTTGTGTACTGTGTATTTGTTCTAGCTAGTTTCACTGTGTGTGAGGTATGAACTGGAAATTGTCCACTCTTATTAAGCATCTTTTGGGTTGTTTGTTTATGATAACTTGTTGCAGTTAAACTCTTTTTTCTAGTGGCTCCTTTAGCTGTTTAAAACTTTCATTTAAAGGCTCACTGCTCCTTTTCAGCTGTGAGTAACATTTCTGCAGTTTGTTCTAAGTAGTGGGGATATTTGTAGCATTTCCATATTCAGGCTTGTATTTGGGCCTAGTGTTTGTGGAGGCTGTGTGTCTAAGCACATAATTCAGGGACATCTTGTTTTAGCCAAAGCCATCAGACATTTCAGTGAGAGAGAATTGTTTGAGGTCATTGGCTGACTGAGGTCTCCTGGACTACAGCTTAGACTAAGCACCTCATTGGTTCTTTTGAGATTTCTTTCTTAAAAGCTGTCTCAGGTTTCAACTTTCTGTTACCTAAGAAGCTCAGTTGTGAGTGTTCAGCCATTTTACAGTTAGCTAATCAAGCTCACCTACTTAAATATAAACCCCTATGTCACTAGATGGGTTGCAAACTGGCTCAACGACAGAACCCACATGGTTAGAATTGCTGGAGCCATGTCAGACTCCAAACCAGTTACAAGTGGCGTGCCACAAGGCTCAGTCCTAGGACCTCTCTTGTTCGGTATATATTTTTCGGCGGTACAGGCCAACATGGAAGGACTGTGGCTGACCAAGTTTGCAGATGACTGCAAACTGGGCGCCATAATCAACTCTCCAGCCGACACAAGCATCCTCCAAAAGGGCTTCATAGAAACAGACAACTGGTGCCAGAGCCATGGACTCAAGCTAAACACCAAAAAGTGTATAGTCATCCCCTTTGGCAAAAACAAAGTGCCCACAAATTACCACATAGGTGGTAATCCATTAAGTACAGAAGAAGTCATTAGGGACATGGGGACCCAAGTTGATAGCAATCTCTCATTTGACAACCACGTGGCCAAAGTGGTTAGAAAAACATTTTATATAGCCCACCTAATCATGAAGGGATTCACATCTAGATCAGGGGAGGTCATCATGCCTCTTTACTCATCCCTCATCAGGCCCATAATTGAGTACAATGCCCCTTTTGGGATGTACCTTACCAGACACCTGCAGCAACTGGAAAGACCCCAAAAGTACCTCACCAAGAGGATCAAAGGGCTCAAACAGATGCCATATGCTGCCCGGTTAAAGAAACTCCAGCTCTACTCAGTGGCATACCGCCTGCTCAGAGGCGATCTGTGCCTGACGTATAAAGCCATGTCCAACCCGGAATTAATGGACATGCTGCACCTCAGAAGATCCAAATCCCATCGAGCTACACGCTCGAGAGACTTGAACCTCAGCACTGAAATAAATAGGACATACTGGAGGGACAGATTCATAACCCAGAGGCTCCCTTCACTCTGGAATAAAATCCCAGTCCAGGTTAGGCAGAGTCCCACATTGACTCTCTTCAAGAAGAATCTTGATGAGTGGATGGGAGATCATAGGTTTACCCCGGCTATCACTTCTGTGTCACTGTTAGACAGAGGCACAGTATACTAACCTCAAAAAAAGGCATAGCAAAATTAATTTAAAATGGGTGGCGAAAGCCAAACATACTCTGGCTAGGCTTATAAATGCCCTAGGGCAGATAGCCTAGTATGAACCTATGAACCTATGAACCTATGAATCACATTTTTGAACACTGTTTAAAGTATACTGGTCTTGATATTTTGAATTACCTATTGCCTCTCCTTCTGCCTTTCCTTAAGTTTAAGTTTGTGGCAGTATTCCACTTCAGGCACTCTATTTTTGTGTTTTTATATTAGGAGGACTGGAATTATTCATCTAGTGGCAGTAGGTGTTTGCCTGGTGTATCTGAGTTGAGAAGCACACAAAAAGGCTTTAAGTGCAGTCGTGTTATTGGCCAGAGAGCTCAGTAGTCAGTTTTCTGTATTTCCAGTGCTGGTATAAAACATGGGGCTGTTGACTGTGCCAGTACTCTATATAGATGCAAATGTCTAGAAGCAAATTTTCCCTTTAAAACTGTCCATAAAGTGGCACCTGTAAAGCAGTTAGTATAGAGCAAATGATTTGCACAATGACAAGCTTAGAGTTGCTAGTTTGTGCACTGCATGATAATACTGTTAAATGTTGTATTTTTATAGCCTAGTCTACCTCCACCACCACCACCACCAAAAAGCACCTTTAATAACCTTCTGTTAACCTCTGTATGCCACACCCTTGTTCCTTACCAACTAGGGAACCAGACAACATGGATATGCACTGTAAAACAGAGCATGTGTATGTACCTTTAAGAAGCATTTCAAAATGTAAACACGTGCATATAAATAGTGAGCACATGCAGGCAGCAGTGTCATTTTGAGACAACAGCCAGAGGGTTAACATAAGTTTATTTAAGTTTAAGTTACAAAGCCTCATTTGTGACGTGTTTGTGTAATAAAACTGCTTGAACTGAATCCACAACTGCTTGTCTGTTTTATCCTGACCAGATGAGAGACATGCCCCCGGATTCAGCAAGCCCTGCACTCCAGCAGGCAATATGTCTGCCGTGAGATCAAGGAATAAGCTGTAGGGACGTGTACAAGCACTCCTGCACTAGTCCTGCACGGACTTAGCCCCTGTATGCAAATTACCCCATTTGCAGGTGAATCCATGCAAATAAGATGAATTTGCGATCCTGGAAGCTGAAAGCTGGCTGAGCAGGACTAGTGTAATCTGTAGAAATGTACTCAGCCAGTAACCGAGTACATTTCTGCAAACTACAAAACGAAGCCATGACAGCTCCAAATAAAGGGTGGATATTAAGTAGAAAGCATGCCAATGGCCAAATATATGGCCATTGGCATGGAAAACAGTTGAAAAAATAAAAAAAAATAAACTTTTATTTTTTTAGCCGATCTCGGCTGTTTAAGCGTAGGGCAGTGGTGCACAAACGGGATTGGATGAAAAATTAAAAAAAAGCCTAAAATAAGCATTCCAACCAAAATCACTAATTTGCCATTATACTCAATGGCAGGCAGAAGACAATATGGCCAGTGAATAGTGATTACTAAGGGGGGAGGCTCAGTGTGGGACCTGTAACTATGCATCACCAGGCAATCCTGTGCAAATGAGGGGAATGATACTGAATCCCAGATTTCCCCTGCATATCTTTATTTATGACCCAGTCAGCATCCAACAGTGTAAGAGCAGTAATAGCTTGTTGCAAGCCTAGGAGTTAGCTGACATCATAGGAGTGCGTGTCAGGCATACTGTAAGCAGATTGGAGCCCTGTGGCTTGGGCTTGCCCTTAGCTTAGCAGAGCTAAACAAGGGGGTGTGTCTGTGGCTGCCTAGCACTCTTTACATTGCCTAAGCAGATGTGCACACTGTGCACCGGGTTTTAAAGGGAAAAAATAGTAAACCAGGAAATAGCAGCTCTGTGCACATTTGAGCACTGTGTTTGCGCGGCACGCCCCCAGGCTTAAACAGGAAGGCAATAGAAAGGGAAAACAGCAGTAGGAAGGTAATCTAGGAGAACTAGCGTAGCTGACAGGTGAAATGTATCTGAATCAGACAATTACACAGGGAGCAGCCCAGCACAGCACACTACTATAAACTATGCAAACACCTTTCCCTCTGATTTTTCCCACATACCCTACACCAGCGGTGTATACAAGCGGGGAATTTTTAACAAACAAAACCAACAAAATGATAGGGGCTGCAATAGCTATCATACAACAACATGTGGAAGAGGCAGAGGGTGGTGAGGATGAGAATGCTGTCAACCAACCCACAGTGAGGAGACAGAGAAGAGTGTACATACCCAGGGTAACTTACCAGGGGTTACATGAGCTAGAGATAGTGGAGTGCTATAAGGTGGACATGGATCTCCTACAGCAAATTGTTGAGCTGTGCCTTCCACGCCTCACACACAGAACTAACAGAGGGGAACCCATCCCAGTGGATACCAAGGTATGTGTAGGCCTAAGAATACTAGCTACAGGTACCTTCCAAAGGCCAACTGGGGATATCATGGGGATCTCACAGGCATCAGCATACAGCGTACTTCACCAGTTCCTGGATGCCATGTCATCACATGCCAGTGAGCATGTATATTTCCACAACACCCATGCTGTGTTGGCCAGCAATATGCATCTCTTCCACCAAATAGCAGAATAACCTGAGGTGGTGGGTGCTATAGACTGCACGCACATATGCATCAAAGCACCACCTGGTGAGCAGGGTAGGGTCTACATCAACTGCAAGGGCTTCCCCTCCATCAACTGCCAGATCATGTGCAATGCCCAGGGCATTATAATGAATGTGTGTGCTGGCTGCCCTGGAAGCTATCATGATTCCCACATCTGGCATCTGACGCAGCCGTACCAGAGATTTACCAGTGGGGACATCCCTTATGGTCACCTAGTGGGGGGATGCTGGTTATGCACTGGAGCCATGGCTGATAACACCCATCAGAAATGCACACACACCCAAACAAGAACTCCATAATGAGGCACACACAGACCAGAGTTGTAATAGAGCATATGTTTGGGATGCCCAAGTCATGGTTCCAGTGCCTGGACACATCCGGTGGAGCTTTGCAGTACTCCCCACCTACATGTACTCAAATTGTACATGTATGTGCCATGCTACACAATATGATCCTGCGGAAACAGCTACAGCAGGAACAGCACAGGGCAAGGCCACACAGCACCCCACCATTGCCAAGGCCTGCACAGGCACAGAGTGACTCAGAGGAGGAACAACCTGAGCCTACCCCAATAGGCAGAAGGAGGCGTGCCCAGTATGCCCTGGCCTTGGCAAAGAGGCAACGCATAGCACATACACTGACATAGGGAGAGACCCAGGGAATGACACCTCTCTCTGACTCACACATACAGTAAAAGGGATGCCAAACATGACACTACCTGTGCTCAACCATGTATAGGGAGTGTACTATGTGCATCCGACATAGGCATCCCTCCAGCACCATCCACAATACTGGCACACCCACAAGGTAAGTCACTCTCCTTACCAATTGCCGAATGGAGTAGTATGTGTTGTTACCTGTATCTATGGTATGGATGTGAGTATGCAAGGGAATTGGGTGACAGAATGGGATGCCAGCAGATAGTAGACACCTATAGTGGCAGCACGAGATCTGTAACAAATACTGGTGTCACCATAGTCACCAGTACTTACACATGGTGACAAAACCCACTGCAGGAAACATGCTGGTCTACATGGTGTGCCCCCCAATCCGATGTACATACATAACAGTCAGGTGTGCCCCCCCAAATCCTATGTAGAAATGTAGTAACAGTCAGGTGTGCCCCCCCCCAATCCGATGTAGACATGTAGTAACATGTATGTGTAGGTATATTACTAGTGGAGCACAGATGACCAGAGGTGGCCAAGTTAGCAGGATAGATTGCAGCATTTGTACAATATGCAGGTATGTGTGTGTTAGGTTGGTGTGTGTTTCATATTGTGTGAGAGTGGTCAGTATGTATGCATATTGAGGTTTGACCTGGTGGCCATCGCCCACTACTGCTGATAACAGGGCCAAGTCCTCACAACTGCAGTGCCAAAGACAATTCCCCCCAGTATAACACATGCTAGCAGTAAGCCATTGTAAATGTATGGTGGTAATATGTGTCAACATCTGAAAGATGGACATGGCATGACTGTTGGGCTAGATATACAAGCAGTACACAGGGAAAAGTACCCCAGACATACAGTATATAATGTGTAACCATGAAATGGACACACCCCTGGAATTGTACATACAGGTATGCATCACATTATCTGGGCTTGTAGTAGGGAATACCAATGTCATCTGGCCGAACACTTGCAGATCACAAAGGTGATAGGAGTGATGTATTGAGAAACAGCTGATGTCCCTGCACAAGCCAGGATAACTGGAATGCTCCATGCATAACTGTGAGTAAGATGCAAGTAGTGTCAATAGCACACATGCACCCAGCTCACCCAAACACCACCCACAGATACCTCTCAGGTCATATCCTTGCTGTTGGGAATGGGTACAATATGGCAATAGCGAAAGAATGCAGCATGCAGTGCAGGTGTCCCATGCAGGTGTATCACTAGCTGTAAGTAGCACCCTGCCAGCATCCACATCACCTGATCAATACTGATAGAAAGTATTGGCATGAACACCTAGCACACCTACCTTGTCACCCCAGGGGAATATACTGTATGGCAGTATGGGACTGTAGGACTGACAGAGTGCAACAGCCTCTTACAGCTGGCCTGCATCACCACCAAATGCCCTAAAGGCTTCTGCCAAAGGCCTGTGTCTCACCTGTGCTGCCAATTTATGTTATGTCATGGACACCCAAATAACATAACACACTCCACATAAGCCATATTCAAGGCCATGTGGACAAACCACAGTAACATGTCCAAGATGTCCCACTGCATGAACTGTGGACCAACATGAAAACACAGCTGTGATGAGGTGATAACTTTAGGGAAAGTATCAGAGAATGTATGCATAATGTATGGAAGAGGATAGAATAGTAGAGGGGAGGTGGGAGCATGGGCAGCATGGAATGTGCAAAGTCTGACACACAGCCATGTGGCTATGTGCGCATACTATCCTTGTCTGCAAACACAAAAATGGGTGGCTACAAACCTGCCCATATACCACAATAGGGGTAATGTCCTGACTTATGACCCCTGCCTCTGGTTAACCTGTATGAATCTGTACAGCTGCGAGGTATTGCCACAGAGAGATAAGGCCATACTGTTATATCGATGGATGTACAAGTATGGGATCCTCTGCCATCACTGTACCAAGGTGCTGAACCAGTTACACAGACCCAGCAGCAAGAGCAAGTGTCTGCAGCTTCCCCTCCAGAATGGCATAACTTTCCATGAATATGTAGGCATTTGCCCACAATACTGGACACAGCTGCATTCACCCTGTGTTCCCCAGGACATCACTGTGAGCAAGAATGTCCACCTGACAGTACTTGAGGACATAAAACATCACAGTATATAACAGTACACATGTCTGAATATCTCTGCTAACACCAATACCATGTAGCAGAAGCAGCACAGACACAATCACCTACAGTACACACTATCCCTTGCAAATGTTGACCCCATATTGCCAATTGATCTACAGATATCCTGCAGAAACTGCTTGCTACCTGTAGGTGTAGAACACAAAGGTCTGCACTGGAGTACAAACTACCTGGCATGTTTCCACACATTCAATACAGAAGGGCATACTGGGCATGCTCACACACTTAGAGAAATGAAGGAAATGTCAGACAACAACATACTGAAAGGTCATACTGGGCATGTTTACACACTTAAATAAATTAAGTCAATGTCTGCCAACAACAGTGGACCATACATATCTGACTGTTGCAGATGTTAGTGCATACACTCCTCGGTATGCACCAGTCATGCTTTGCACACACATTGGATAGAAATGCAGACATATATCCAAGCACAACACATTATAATATGCCAAAACTAGACATACATAGATGTGTGGAAGAGAGTGACAGTAACAAAGAGCCTTCCATCATGAGGCCTGTCCCACCCAGAACACAGCCAAATGGCTACAACCACATGATGTGTAAATGTCACTCTCCATAGAACTTAGTCATTGGTATTCATCAGCATTACAGACTCTGTGGTGCAAGTGCTAGCTCTGCAACATGACTGTACAAGGCAGTAGTCATCTAGCAGTTGTATACATGCACCTGTGGAATATAAACCTGCTTGTGCCAGCGTGTGGTGTGTCTACCTCTAGATGAATGGACTATGGCCCATGCACACACACTGCCCTCCCCATAGCCCTACTATGACAAGCCTGCTGATGTCATCCACTTTGAAATACACCGTTGGGAAAGGCGAAGCCCAGTAATTTCTGTGCCGCATCCTATAACTGTGTAATGCTGTAGTGTGATAAACTAGCTAGGTAGGAGTTCTAATCCCAGACATGACAACTGTGTGTGTGTCTGCGTGTGTGTGTGTGTGTCTCTGTCTGTGTAGGGGGCAATGCTTTTTAGGCTAGTCACACTTACTGCAATTCAAATGCTCCATTTTGGCAAGCCTGCTGATGTCATTCACTGTGAAATACATCTTTGTGAAAGGAGTAGCCCAATAAACTCTGTGTCATGTCCTACGTAATGCTGTAGTGTGATAAACTAGTTAGATAGGAGTTCTAATCCCTGACATGGCAACTGTGTGTGTGTGTGTGTGTGTGTGTGTGTGTGTGTGTGTGTGTGTGTGTGTGTGTGTGTGTGTGTGTGTCTGTTTGTGTAGGAAACAATGATTTTTAGGCTAGTCACACTCACTACAATTCAAATGCCCTACTTTGGCAAGGCTGCTGATGTCATTCATTGTGAAATACACCTTTGGGAATGGTGTGACCCAGTAATCTCCATGACATGTTCTATAACTGTGTAATGCTGTAGTGTGGTAAACTAGTTCGGTAGGAGTTCTAATCCCAGACATAACAACTGTGTGTGTCTCTCTGTAGGTGGCAGTGTTTTTTAGGCTAGTCACACTCACTACAATTCAAATGCCCTACTTTGGCAAGGCTGCTTATGTCATTCACTGTGAAATACACCTTTGGGAAAGGGGTAGCCCAGTAATCTCCATGGCATGTCATATAACTGTGTATTGCTGTAGCATTATAAAGTTGTTAGGTAGGAGTTCTAATCCCAGACATGGCAACTGTGTGTGTGTGTGTGTGTGTGTGTGTGTGTGTGTGTGTGTGTGTGTGTGTGCGTGTGTGTGCATGTGTCCATGTGTGTGTGTGCGTGTGTGTGTGTGTGTGTGTGTGTGTGTGTGTGTGTGTGTGTGTGTGTGTGTGTGTGTGCGTGTGTAGGGGGCAATGCTTTTTAGGCTAGTCTCACTCACTACAATTCAAATGCCCTACTTTGGCAAGCCTGCTGATGTCATTCACTGTGAAATACACCTTCGGGGAAAAAGTAGCCCAGTAATCTCCATGGTGTGTTCTGTAGCAGCGTAATGCTGTAGTGTGATATAGTACTTTGGTAGGGGTTCTGTTCCCACACATGGCAGGTGTGGATGTTTGTGTGTGTGTTTCTTTGTCTGTGTAGGGAGCAATGCTTTTTAGGCAAGTCACACTCACTACAATTCAAATGCCCTACTTTGGCAAGCCTGCTGATGCCATTCACTGTGAAATACACCTTTGGGGAAAAAGTAGCCCAGTAATATCCATGATGTGTTCTGTAGCAGCGTAATGCTGTAGTGTGATATAGTACTTTGGTAGGGGTTCTGTTCCCACACATGGCAGGTGTGGATGTTTGTGTGTGTGTTTCTTTGTCTGTGTAGGGAGCAATGCTTTTTAGGCAAGTCACACTCACTACAATTCAAATGTCCTACTTTGGCAAGCCTGCTGATGTCATTCACTGCGAAATACACCTTTGGGAAAGGAGTAGCCCAGTAATCTCTGTGGTGCATCCTATAACAATGTAATACTGTAGTGTGATATAGTACGTTGGTAGGGATTCTATTCCCACGCATGGTAAGTGTGGATATTTGTGTGTGTTTTTCTTTGTCTGTGTAGGGTGCAATGCTTTTGAGGTCATTCACAGTCACTACAACCTCCAATGACTTTCTTTGGCAAGCCTGCTGATGTCATACCCAGTGAAATACACCTTTGGGGAAGGAGTACTCCAGTAATCTCTGTGGTGCATCCTATAACTGCGTAATGCTGTAGTGTAATAAACTAGTTAGGTAGGAGTTCTAATCCCAGACATGTCAAGTTTGTGTGTGTGTGTGTGTGTGTGTGTGTGTGTGTGTGTGTGTGTGTGTGTGTGTGTGTGTGTGTGTGTGTGTGTGTGCATGTGTTTGCCATTTGTATCCTGAGTGGAGGTGGGTGTGAGTGTGTAACAACTGAAGTCATTGTGGAGCGGGTTTTGCAAATGTCTTATATGGTGGTCCTATTATATGTCACAATGTCCACCTTACAAGGATAACAGATGTGAAATAGGTGAGAGGCTGGAGTGGCAATCCATACCCCTACATGTGACATCAAGGCCTGGTGGGCAAAGTTAGCAACCCTTGTATTACACAGAGAACACTCTCAACCTATATCTCATACACAAGCACACTTGCCTAGGCAACAACCACTATGTTGGTAGTACTCTGCATATTTTCCACAGATAGTAACCATGGTGTGATTGCAATGGACTACAGGGGGCATGGCACCTTGCCCATCAGTACAATAGGCATGTACATGTAGACAGTGTGCCTTCACTATGTTCTCCACTGGATGCCTGCAACACCTAAGGCGCCATCAAATGTGACCCACAAAGGACATACCATGCCTTAAACACATGCCCTGTATGGACAGATGCCACTGACACCAGGGAATACCTGTATCATGCTATCAATGTAGGTGCAGGGTCAACCTGCTCTCCATTACCAGTTCCCTGCACATGCGGCCAGGACAGGCACACACAACATGGGTCAGACACCCCAGGTACAGTTCCACATGTCACTGTACATGCATGTGGGATGTGTGCACATCCCAGACAGCGCCCATGTCATGGACTAAAGAACACATACATGGCAAGCATTGCACAGCAATGGAAACACACAATAGTTACCTGTGTGACTGGATGGTGAATACAATACCCACTTGTGTGGGCCAATCCAGACACTACACCCCTGAGCCACACTGAAGATCACTGTCATGTGGCCTGATGCCAAGGTATACCCTTCAACTAGTCTTGTATAGCCTTCTGGCACAATCAGCCGCTACACACCCATGAAGCAATGCATGCATGCATGTCAGTACTGGCACCCTGTGTCTGTGTGTGTGATGTATGATGCTTTTGACTAGATTCACACTTACTACAACCCCCATTGGCACACTGAAGCATGCTGTCTGATGTCAGACACCTTCACATACCTTTTACTCACATATCCTCCAGATAACCCCTGTGGTGCATGTGATACCTGCACAGTACTGTATTGTGGCAAACTAACTAGTTAGGAAGTGTATTCCTGACCCTGCCAAGTGTGTCAATGTGTGTGAGTCCCTGAGAGAGTGTGGCTGTGTTGATGCTGACACCTGTTCATGTGGACAGGCACGGGTACTACACCTACCATATCACTACCATATAACTGTTGCAGATGTCACTCACCATCACATATACGTTTGGACAACTCCTCAACATGTAAGCTATGTGGCACATGCAATAACTGCATAGACATGTACTAGCAATACATAGTCATTCAGGGGTCTGAAACCCTGTACTGGTAGGTGTGTGACGCACACATGCTCAGGTTTTACTCTCCCACCCCCTCCATGACTTACTTTGTCTCTGTCTGTCTCTCTCACTCCCTCTCTGGTGGATGTGGAGAGCTGCACCTGCTTTGTTTAGGCAGCAGCATGTGTTTTGTAAGTGATGCTCATGATCAGCTGATGGCCTCTGCATGAATTGCAGCCCTCCTGTAGCTGATTGCATGTGGAATAGCTGTGGTAACATTCCCATAGCCAATTGCATGGAAACACACTCCAATATATAGGAACATCATGTTGGTGTTGGGCCTTTTCATTCACTGTGAGCAGAACCTAGATCTGGTGTTTGGCAAACAGCATCACAGATGGATTTTGGATTTACCTCTAACAACATAAACTGTGGAACCAGGCCAACACACAGGAGGGGGGATGTACCTGACATGACTACAGAATGTAAGTGTTGCTATTCTGCATTTGGAGTAATGTCGGTTTAACAGGGTGTGTGTGTGGATATGGCTGGTCTATGACCGGTCATGACAGTGCTATGTTTTTGAGGAAACTCCCATCTGTAGGGTCATCTGCAGACTGGGCAATGTGTGGTGCCTTTTGTTTCTTGTGTTACTCACAGAACACCTATCTGAGAACTGCAGAAGCATAGTGTGAGGATTGCAGTCAGTACATGGTGTCAGCCATGAGAGTTACTGACTTCATATCCCTCATAGGACATATGTCACAATACACCCTGTTACAACAGTAAATGTATGAGGTTATCACAGCAACATGTCAACAGTGGCCCTGTGTTTGTACCTCCAGCCACAACTCTTTCAACCTTTGTACATAAGTCATGCAGTAAGAGGTGCATATGTTCTGTACACCATTATTTATTGACATCATATCTGATAACAAGCCAGTGAGATATCAGACTACTACACATGTTATGTACAGTAGGGGTTATATTTGAGGACATAACCTGGGCATTCTGTGGTTGTGTGTACAGTACTGAGGTCTGTGTACTTATGGTGCTTGTCGACAGTGTGTGTATTGCGAATATTACCTTAGCCTGTGTAGAGACTGTGGTAGATGTCATTGTTCTTTGTCCTGGTCTATCTGATGTTACATGCTGCTCCAGTGTATGGTACCCTATCAGCTTACATGTTTGTAGGGCCAAACACACACATGTCCCATACCACAGACAGGCATTGAATCACACTGTGTAGTGGCCCAGTATATGTAGGGTTAGTGTGTAAGTGGTGCATATGAGGATGGTGTTGATCAGACAGTCCATATATTGTAATATTAAGCTAGCTTACCATATCTGGCTGTGGCTGTTTTCACATTGGTTGTGGTTATGCACTTTCACACAGGTGTCTGTTACTCTGTGCTGTGACATGCCTATAGAGCCTGCTATATTTGCAGGTACATGTGTATTCCCCCATAAGAAATGTAGGCCAGTGTTGTGGAAGTCTGCCTGTAGCCTGCACAGTGTTTTGTTACATGCCTAGCAGCTTAGTGTTCTTATCCAGTGCGAGGTTATGTCCAGATATTTGCCAGATATACTGCTGCCAGGCCACCATAACTGTCATGTATTTCTGACAAAGCAGTGGGATGCTGTACAGATGTATGTCACTAACTAGTGGGTAGTATGTGGCCATGTGACCTCTGCACCAGCGGTTATGTGTCAGGACAGACAGGAGTGTGTGAATGCATAAGCTATAGGGGCAAATGTATTCCAGTATTTACGTGATATACCCATCCACATGGCTTTTAACATCCACATTGTCAGGCTTGGTCCAGATGTCTTGCACTAAGGGGTTCTGTGTATACCTCTGGACTGACCAGAGTGTGTCAGACTGTTCACATTTATTGGCCATATATCTGCTGTAGCCCACAGGATCATTACTGTGCTAGCAGTGGTACTGTATTATGATGTCCTTAGGATGTCTGTCAGTAGCCAATGGCACACATGTTAAAAGCAGATGTGACCTCCCACATACAACATGTCTGTTAAGTCAACCGCTATTACAGTAGCAACAGTCTATATATATACCTGAAATACATACCTGACATCCCCTTGCACTAAGAGTTTGGGATTATTGGGGCTGGGGTAGGACTCCACTCCATGTTCTGGACATATAGTGAACATATATGTATATATAATTATCCATATATCTATATAGATATATACACATATACATATTGACATACATAGCTGTATATGTATAGGCATATAAACACTAAAATATATACATATACACAGCAATATATGTCTACATATATACAGATAGAGATACATATGCACATATACTTATGGATATCTACATATATATTGACAGTAATAGGTATATCATGATAGATATATATGCACATATAGTTATAGATATCTATATATATATCTACATAAATAGACATATCTGTACACATAGGATGTGCATACAGATATAGCTATATATACATTTATATATTATATATATATATATATATATATATATATATATATATATATATATATATATATATATATATATATATATAATTTATATATATATATATATATATATATATATATATATATATTTATATATAATTTATATATATATATATATATATATATATATATATATATATATATATACACAACGAGATCTCGATATGGCCATATATGATGCACTATACTGATGTGTATACAGACATATGCATGAATATACATGTGTATGTCATATGTAAACATCACTGTTGTGTATACCCTCGCAGATGTATCTCACAGTATGTATCTGATATGTGTACATTATGATACAACATATATGATTCAACAGTCATATTAATAACAAGTACTACACAATTGTGGAAGTAAAGGCAATTGTTCAATACTAATCAATATGTGTATTGACAGATATATTGGAAAAACAACAGCTGTCTTCACAGTGGTCATGGTGTAGTGGTTAAGTGTTGTGACTGCAGTGTACAAAGCCCTGGGTTCAAGACTTGCAAGGGCTGTTCATTTTGTTGCTGGACAGAACAAGGGCTGTCAGATACAGAGTGGTTAAGGCAGTTTTGAGCAGCTTTAAGTGCTTTGCGTGGGTTTGCACAAAGGTAAGTGGTGCTAAGCTATGGGTAAGCATACGGGCGCTTACACAGTGTAGGCTTCACTTACCAGTGTGCAAATCAGCTTAGCTGTTATACTGGAGCCATTTTGATACGTGCTAAGCATGGATTAGCCCTGGTAACCAGTTCACATCACCCAGTCTGATAACATAGCAGGGTGATGACATATGTAATAAGTGCATGTAATGCCATGTAAAATACATGTGCCTATGTGCTGTCATTACAGTAGCAAGGGGTGTGAGTGTCATGTCTGGGACACAGAAGTATATGAGGCCTGTACAGCACTGTTATCCATGTGAATGTGTTACATACAGGAGTAGTAGCCCAGGGTACATGCTGTCACACTGGCATGTAATGTATCATGGCGGTACTACTGTTGACAGTGCTTTCCCAGGCAAGAGTAGAGTGCTAAATGTAGTACTGACAACAGGCACACCTGCAGGCATAGCTAGACTCTGAGGCCTCCCTGTTGTATCCCTGGTGTGTGAGCTGTGTCACAGTATATATCCCCTACTGGATAATGATCCAACATGTGGAATGTAACTGTAGATTGCCATCTTTACAGCGCATGTTAGTGAGGGCTTCCAACATGTAGTTATGGCATACATGTTGTTGTCAAATGTCAATCTGTCGATGCATTCATCCTACTGCATAGCTACTTGCCAAGCTGATGACTGTCAGTCCCTGTACTGATGGCAGATGGTAGGTAACCAGCTGGGATATGTACAGGCAACCTATGCTTGATTGACACTGACATGTCTGCCCAGCTGTGTAAGAACTGGCACATATAGGAGACAACATCCTGTATGCACCACATGCCATGGGTACCTCCACAGACACTAACCATGTGCTGTAATACATGTTGCATACATGTCAAATTGATCACCGCAGCGGCCATGTGCAGGAGGCACCCAGAGGATTGGCTGATACATGTCACTCTCACCCTGAGGGTCACCATAGTGGTGTCTGTCAATAGACTGCCTGCTGCCACATGGCAGGTGGAAGGATACCACTGTACACACATCCCCTACACAACCCATCTCTCCATGTACAATAGCTAGGTACACAGCTATGACCATCTGCAGCAATGCACCCCAGTACTGACACATGTGTACATGTGCATTACTGAGTATAGCAGTTTCTGTGTGTTAGCACACCTGTACTTGGGAATTCCCTGAGGGCCTTCACAACCACTGCAACACCCATTGCCATAGTCAGTTGTGGCTGCTGCTGTATGGGATATTACATGTACCCTGTTATGCTCCTCTCCATACTGACTACACAAGCCTTGCAGCACCAGCACAACAGAGTTGTACAAATGGGTTGATAGGCATGGGATACCCATTGAGTACTGGCAAGTGTGTGTATGTGTGCATGTCCATATATCTGTAGGGTACAGCATTCCAAGGCCACATACTCCTATTACAAGACCCATTGCCACACACTAGAACAGATAGTGTTGTTGCTGCCCATAGGTGAGGCATGACAATGCAACACCCTACTATGCCTGTGGAATGTGCATTAGATGCATATCTCTGTAGTACCACTGTTGGGATATAGAATGGGTTGTATCGCATTCGTGGCCAATGTGTGATGGTGGGTATGTCAAAATGTCATCATGGGTTTCAGGGTGTACAATATACACTGGGGGATGTGGGTGTTGTGTACACTGTCATTACACCAAGGTACATCCGGTATATGTCCCATGTACTACTTTATGGTTACCACTGTCACCATCAACCTTACAGGTAACTGATACCACAATCCAGCCCAGTTATGAATGTGCTGTGTGCAGCCTACCTATAATACATTGGACACATAGTCAAGTTAGTTAGCAGCGATAGACCTAGGTCTGTCAGACATGTGTCTGCCTGTTATGTGTCTGTTAATGTGCATTTGAAGGTATGTCACACTATGCATTGTCCATATACACCAATTAAATCCCCCATTAGCATACTGTACATGCCTGAGGATGTTCTGCATGTAACATGTAAATTGGAACACACCTCACCCTAAACGCTGTGTGGTGTGTGCAATGAAAGCCACACACTTCAGTAGCACTACATACCTAGGTAGGGGTCTAGTCCCAGTGTTGGCAAGTAAGAGTGTGAATGTATGTGGATAGGTCTACATCAGGTTGCAGATTATACATGTCTCAGAGGGTCACCTGTCCATGTGGCACATGAAATAACTGTTAGACAAACCTGTGACATGTGTTCAACTGTACCCCAGATATGTCACAGCCATGGTGTTACCACAGTGCCATATCCCATTGTGGAATATGACTGCAGACCATCTTCGTGCTGACACATGTACACCTACAACACAAATGGATAACATTATGGAGACCACAATCAACCAGTGTTACTAACAGCTATAATTCATCATTGCTGGATGGCTAAACTACCTGACATGTATGCATTAAACTTTACTCCTGACAACATGTTACACTGCAGCACTTTGGTACACTGTAGTACAGTCACCATGTGCATCAGAACCATATTAGCCTGTCCCTGCATCGATTTTATGGATAACAGGGATGTGGCACAGGTATCATCTTATGCACAGTGTGTTGTTGGTTTGCCAGCGACCAAGGGTGGACCATACATTTGACACCATGTGTGTGGATGAGGGGTGTAATGAGATGAACTGAGCATGGTGATGTGGTGTGTGTAGGTATGGGGTTGCCCAAGGTGTGTTCATATAGTGTGTGGGTATGCATGCACACAGTTCTGCCATGTGGCTGTCCTTCCTACACAGGTGTTTATGGACAGCTGCAGACCATACCTTGCAGGGTGTGCAGTTCACCGCTTCTGGCCACGGACACATGGACTGTGCCTGCCAGGGTTTCCATGGGCACGTCCAGGTACAGATCTTCATGTGCTACTCTCCCCTGATGATGAAAGATGTCCGCTGGAACTAGGTCCCTCCTGGGACTGGCCAGGACCACGTGCTCATGGCCTGCTGTGGTGTGGTGTGGACAGTGCCCCCCCTGCAGTGCTGGGGCTGGTACTGCCACTACCAGAACCCCTTGGGGTCTCCGCATGTCCACATTGACTACCAGCTGTTGGTGTTGCTGGCCTATGTCCACACGGCCATCGCCGCACTCCCACCACACATTCAAGCACAGAGAAGCCACAGTCGATGAGGGCCATCATTTCACCAGACTGTCTATCCACGAGCTCAGTATAAGCACGGATGTCACCAGACAGTTCACAGAAGCTGCCGCTTGCAGATGTGAGAACAGCTCTCTGCAGCCTCAGGCCCTGTCTGGTGTAATGTTCCATATGTGCCTGCGCCGCCATGATAGCCTGAAACATGCACCTGCTGGTATCATTTGTGGCGCATCTGCCAGGAACATGACCAGCAGCCCTACCACGAGCACCCTGGGACATCTGCCTATGTGGTACCCTGCCAGGCATCCAGTTATGCCTGCTGTGACCAGACACAGTAGGCATGGTTACCACACTCTCCTGTGCACTGCTACCAAACACCAGCTGTTCCTCCACTATAGTCACTGGTTATGGGGTATGTATAGGCACTGAAACTGTGTGTGGGGTTGGGGTGGCTAAAAGGGGGATGTCAAATGATGGCACTGCTTCTTCCCATGACAACCCCACCTGTGTACAGTACAGTACTATGATCATCTTCGTTGTCTGTATGGACACCATCATCAGCGTGCATGCAGGAGGGACCATGACCCACCTCGCCACCTGTGGAGGAAAACAAGAAATGCACTTTAAGACCTGTAAAGCATTGCATAACAGTACACACACACACACACACACACACACACACACACACACACACACACATAGACACACCACCTTAATACCTACCTGTCCGTGACTTTACAGACAGTCCCACGTTTATTCCCATCCAGTTTCTATCCTGCATCACACTTGATAACATACACTCATTAATACCACTCATTAAAATATCATTCCCCTAAATGCCTAGACAAGTGATCACAACACAAGACCTGTTACTCCATTACCTCCCTGACTTGAGTGGAGTGGTTTTACATAACCACACTGCTGTCATTCAGTGTTCACCCTGTATATGTCCTGACATTATGAGCATGGCCCCTATATGTGAGGGGCTACTATGTTCACTCCATAATATCACACACTGGAGTGTTATGTGTAAGTATTGCTCAGTACATGCCAGATATTTATTTATTTTATTTATTTTACATTTGTTTACCGGGATAGTCCGACTGGACACAGGTCCATTTTCAGCAGAGGCCCGGGGAGAAAAGCTCCAAGTATCATTTACAAAACAGGTAGATGCTGCTCAATCAACCTATCATGTGACAACTGTAATATATGAATAGACTCCCTGCTGTTGTCTAGTAATTCTCCAATGCATCTGTAGTGCTGCATACGTGGGTTGTCAGTCACCTCTCTGCTGAATGTGATATTAAGGGAATACCTGGTGTCTACCTTCCCTCCCAATGCATGTTCCATGCTATAGACCTTATCATACTATCAGTTGTCCTGTGATTACATTTATGACAAGTATTCCTGGTGTGTCATGTGTCAGTCCATGTCCATGTACTGCACAATCCCAAAGGGAAGTATTGCTGTATGAACAACCCCACAATCACACATGTGCATACATGGACCCCCACACAAACACACACACATGCACACGCACATCCTACATGCATCATGGAATATACTATAGCCATTACATGCCTGGTGTATTGGCAAGCATCAACATAAACCATACTCACCAGCTACAGGGACCTACATAAGAGGGTGAGAGATGCAAAGTCATTGGCCACACCTGTGGCATTACTACAGGGTGGGTGCAGAATTACAGTACATCAACAGTACATGTCCACAATACTACCACATATGCACATCTGTTTATCACTACTATGCAGCAACAAACTATATCTATGACATGTCAAATATGCAAGTTCTACCTTTACAGATGTGGATGCATATGCAATAGTGGTATACTGATGTGCCCTGTGGCCTTACCTGCATGCTCCTCAGCCGGTGTGTGGGTAGCACCCACCTCCACAATGGTGTCCGGCAGTTGTTGGCTATGCGAACTGCAGGTGCCACGAGGCTGGTTTGGAGCTCCTCAACACATGCCAGGGGGGATGGATCGCATGGCCCCCTGTTGTGAGGTGATCCCCCGGACTGCAGTAGCATTCCAATGGGCATTGCAAAGCAGGTTAAGAAAATGATGCCGGACCTGCTCATAACTGCAGTTGTGCAGTCCGACATCATTGACCCTGTGGACTAGATTTTTCCACAGGGTGGTCCGCGCCACCTGCTCATGGGCGGCCTGGCCAAACAGGACAGGGTAGTGCTGGATTAGGTGGTTTATCACTATGTCATTCTCAGCAGCTGAGTAAGCTGGGAGCCATCCATGTGACATCTTGCCTGAAAGACATAAAGATGGAAACAGGTCTGAGCAACTCATACAGCAAGGTTACCACAGTTCTTAATACACATCTCTGTCACCCCCCACCATATCATCAACAACAAACTGTACACACAACACAATAGGTATGGCTACAGCTTACCTACCAGTGGGACAGATATTGTATTGTACCACACTTTGTGCTATGTGTTTGTAGCCATGCTCCCTGTGTGGACACTATCATTGCTGGCCTGTTACAGACTATTCACCTACATGCCATTATCAGGGCCACTATGGTTCCATATATGCCTGCGGTATGATTGCTATGTGATTGCTGCACATCTGACATTCTGTGTTATTGGGGATATATATGCATGCTGTTGGACATGTTTTGGGATTGTATAGACTATTACTACCCACATATGTTCTATAACAGCGACACAATAGCATGTTTAGGGAATATTTGCCAACAGAACCACCTCTCCAAACTCATCTGCCCAATATTACCAGACCACATTACATGTGGGACCCACCCTGGGGCCTCCTCATGTACTGGTCCAGCACTACCTTCAGGTGGAGCCAACTCAGGGGATTTTTTTTTCTTTTGCCTTTCACTCACTCTGTCTCCCTCTCTCTCTCTCTCTTGGTCTCGCTCCAGTAAATGTATTGAGCTGCTTTGAATAGATTGCAGCATGGCTTTTGTAGGTGATGCACATGATCAGGTGATGGCCTCTGCACCAATCAGTGTCCTCCACTTTCTACCTGCATGCTGTGTAGTACATAATTGCCTTGCTCTGCTGAATAATCTTTTAAACTTCTGCCAGTAGTTTTGATACTGATATTTCCCTTTCCCCTTTCCCTTATCTTTAGTGTTTTGGGAAACATTTTAACAACCTACTGGACTACATGCTGAGAGTCTCCATCCCCTTGTGTTAAAACCCTATGACCTTACATGTGATTCTTTGCTAAATACAAAATCAGTGGTCTTGCAATTTTCTGCTCTGCCAAATGGAGATGTAGACTGTTACATGGCTTGTACAATGAATGCTCTAACCATAAAGGCTTTTCAGATACAAATCAACTGTGTGCCTTACTGTAAAACTTTCCAGGAAAACACCATTTAGTAAATGTTTTATAAAGGTATAAGTGAATGAGGCCACAGTTAAAATAATATTATTGACCTCTTTGCTGTTGATATTCCTTGTGATTTTTTTATGAAAATCTATTTTCTCATTTCCCACACAGAAATGCACAGTCACACAGACACATGCAAGCTCATATCCTCATTTACAAACATACGTGCACAAATACACACACACACACACACACACACACACACACACACACACACACACACACACACACATACACACACACACACACACACACACACACACACACACACACACACACGCGCACACAAACACACACAAACACACACACACACACACTGGCAGAAGTTTAAAAGATTATTCAGCGGAGCAAGGCAATTAAGGCAAAAACTAATTCTATGTCTAGAATTTAGAACTATTAAGTAAAACTTCACATATGTAACACCTTGCTGATTAGTTGTTATAGTGTTTTAAGTGTGCTGCTTTCTGTGGTAAATGTACAGGATTTGACACCTTACAGGGCTGCTAGAGATTGAGAATTCCAAGATCGCTTATTACTTCACAAATCAAACAGCCCTGTGAATGCTACAACCAGAGATCTGAACCTGATTCATCACATAAGCAAAGCAGAGTGGAGAGCCAGATTTGTCACAGACAGCTACCCATTCACTGGAACAATCTTCCTCGCTACAATAAGCTATGTGACACACTATCTTCTCTTAAGAAGAATTAGACAATCGGATGGGTATTCATAAATTAAGCTGAGGTGTGCCCTATTTTTCCTTGAAAAAAGAGGTAAGGTCTAAGTGTGGGTGTTGGCAAGGTATAAATGGCCGTATGGCCAAATTGCATTGTACATTTTATTTTTCTATAATTTTATGCAGAGAACATTTGTAAGGAGTCTTTGATGATTGGTACTTTAGACTTTATCAAAACATTTATTTTTATTTTACATATCATCAAGATATCCTGCTATACATTAAAAAGTTACCACAAGTCTTTCTGAGAAGAAAAAAATTGTAAGTAATGGGGAGATAGAAAAAAGGTAAAGGACAGATGTAGTTGGGAGGGACACATTAACTTTCTTTTATCTTACCTAGAGCTGTAAAAGGATACTCGTGTCAGATATTTCACTGGCAGTGTGAGTGTTGAGTGCTATCTGTACATGGCTACATCCATTTGTGTTTCTAACTTCATATTCCTGACTAAGGGTATGTTGCAGACTATCCTGTAACACCAGCAACTTGCTTAGTGTATGACAACACTATTTCACATATGAGCCGGTGTTCCAGCCTCTGTCCTCCACCTACATACCAGGCTTTGTCCATATGACATGCTGCCAGGGGTTGTTATGTAGTGGCCGGTGAGTATGTCATGCTGCCATTCCTGCCATCATTCCACTGCTGTTGTGGCCCCCACACATATTGTGGGGTTGGGTCCATATATGTGTGGGCTTTATCTACACAATACATATATACCCTTAAGCACTTCAGAGGCCAGTGTATGTAACAGTGGTATATGGCCCTGTATGTCAGTCTATGATGCACCATAACTAACCTAGGCTGTTACGACATGTGGGGTATCAGGGGTAAGCTGCCTTAAGGTATCTGGATGTACATTACCATACAATCCACCTTGGGTAAATGCAGGCCTACTGCTTCCTGCCATACAGACTGTTCTGTTTGTCAGTGTGATTGTGATGGTGTCATTTATGCCTTGTTATGTAACAGATACATCCCATTGTGTCAACTGAGGTCTTTACCCATTAGGGATTGTGCACAGAGTGTAGATAGAGGCTTCTGGACTATACATCTGCATTCCTTACTGTTGATTGATTGTTATCCTGTGGCCCAGTCTGTCTTTAATGTTGTACTACTTGAAGGCATTGACCTGAACAGCAACATATGTAAATCTTTCCAGAATACTGTATTAATTTATCTGTTTGACAGTTGCATTAGTCTATAGTTTATATGTATGTCAGTTGAAACAGCTATATGACATGGCATATACAACTGTAATAGTACACAAATAAAGCTTTCCCATGTATGCAAACCTGTGTGTGGTGTTATATCCTTTGACCCCTCTGTGGGTATATGTTGCAGGCAACAATTGTCATTTGTATGGTTGGCTCATACAGTGTCCAGTTGGTAAGGTGGCAACTGTAGGCATAGTGGCTGTTCCATATTGTGTGCACCTTCTACATATGTATCTTCCTATACATATCTCTGTGTGTGTATGTGTAGTTACATATATATGTATATATATATATATATATATATATATATATGTGTGTGTGTGTGTGTGTGTATGTATACATATATATATATATATATATAATATATATATATATGTATATATGTATATATATATATATATATATATATATATATATATATATATATATATATGCATATATGTGTCTGTGTATATGTATCTTAGGAATGTTGATTGCTTCCACATTGTACATTCTCTATGGTAGCCAGATATGTTACTGATACCAGCCTGACATCATGCAGGTGGGATGGAGTACTGCTAACATCTTGTGTTCATGTTGTGTCAGGTCCTGGTTATGGCATTTGCAACAGTTGGTATTGTATTGCAGGGCAGATGTGTTTGGCTGTGGGGGGAATATCTTTACGTACAAGACATATGTTGATTGGGCCCCCTCACCCCCATTAATGGTGCATGTGGACATATATGCTTCTGTTATGTTTTTTTTTTATATCTATAGCTATATATCTGTATATACATGCATATATATATATATATATATATATATATATATATATATATATTTACATATATAGATGTTATATCTATTTAGATATAAATATATATACACACACATACATCTACATGTTTAAATACATTTCCTGTACTGTTGAATGACTTGGCTGGATGATATGTTTGTGAAAACATCAGGGTTATGTATATCTGACATGGCTTAGTGGTAAATCACTTTGGCTATGGTGTGCAGGGTCCTGGGTTCAAGACTTGCAATTTTGTTGCTGGGCAGAACAAGGGCCATTTGATACAGAGTGATTAAGGCACTTTTAAGCAGTTGTAAGCGGGATTGTGTGGGTTTGCGCAGAGGTAAGCACTGCTAACTTCTGGTTATAGTTTCTTATACTGATTTAGCTTCTCAATTGCTTAACTTGTGTAGGCATTGCTTAACCCCACACAAACAAGCTTCAACCTGTTTACTGCTGCTTGAAAGTGCTTACCCCCACTTACCCCCGAGCTAATAGAAAAGAAAAAAGGGTTGATAGGAATGTTCATAGGTTCATAGGTTCATAGGTTCATACTAGGCTATCTGCCCGAGGGCATTTACAAGCCTAGCCCATAGTTTTGTGGCTTACGCCACCCCTTTAGTATGGGGAACTATACCCATTATTTTGCTGTGCCTCTGTTGAGCAGTGACACTGAGGTAATCCCTGGGGTATATCTGCGATCTCCCATCCATTGGTCAAGATTTCTCTTGAACAAGGCCAGCGAGGTGCTCTGCCTCACATATACCGGGATTTTATTCCACAGCATAGGGAGTCTTTGGGTGATGAATCTATCCCTCCAGCGCGTCCTATTAATAGCCGTGTCGAGGTTTAAGTCTACCGTCCTTGTGGCTCTGATGGATCTAGATTTTTTGAGGTGAAGCATATTCATCAAATCTGGGTTTGACATGGCCTTGTATGTTAGGCAAAGGTCACCTCTGAGCAAGCGGTAAGCGACTGAATAGAGCTGGAGTTCTTTCAGTCGGGCAGCATAGGACAGATGTTTGAGACCCTTTATCCTTTTGGTGAGGAACTTTTGTGGCCTCTCCAGCTGCTGCAAGTGTCGGGTCAGATACATTCCGAATGGGGCATTGTACTCAATCATTGGTCTGATGAGTGATGAGTAAAGGGAGACTATGACCTCCCTTGATCTAGATGAGAATCCCTTCATGATAAGGTGGGCAATGTAGAAGGTCTTCCTAACTACTTTAGCTACATGGGTGTCGAATGACAGACTACTATCAACCTGGGTCCCCAGGTCCCTGATAACTTCTTCTATGCTCAGTGGATTGCCACCTATTTGGTAGCTAGGGGTAACCTTGTTTTTCCCGAAGGGTATGACTATGCATTTTTGGCATTTAACTTTAGGCCATGGCTCTGGCACCAGTTATCCGTTCTGTGAGACCCTTCTGAAGGATATCTGTGTCAGATGTGTTTTCTACTATGGCGCCCAGTTTGCAGTCATCTGCAAACTTTGTCAGCCATAACCCTCCTGTGTTTGCTTGTACTTCGAAAAGTAGATGCCAAACAAGAGTGGGCCCAGGACTGAGCCCTGTGGTACACCACTTGTGACAGGCTTTGAGTCTGACATGGCGCCAGCAACTCTGACCCTGTGGGTTCTGTCACTCAGCCAGTTTGCAACCCATCTTGTGATGTATGGGTTAACATTTAAGCTGATGAGTTTTTCAATGATACCCGAGTGGGGTATTGTATCGAAGGCCTTTGCCAGATCGAGGTAGGCTGTATGGACTGCCTTTCCCTCATCAATGGCTTTGGTGACTGTTTCAAAAAGTCAACCAAGTTTAGAAGGCATGATCTGCCTTTGACAAAGCCAAACTGGGATGGATCCAAAGTCTGCAAATTCCCTATGTCTTTATTTATGAGGTCCATTATGATCCTCTCCATGGCTTTGCAGATAAGGCTTGTCAAGCTAATGGGCGGTAATTTCCAGGGTCGGTGGAGGCACCGCCTTTGTGAAGTGGGACCACAGTTGCAGTGCGCCACTCCTGGATGCGTATCCAGAGGTAAGACTATGATTAAACAGCTGTCCGAGCTGTGGGTTTAATTCCTCGTTGAGTTCGTGGAGCACACAGCCGGGGACACCATCAGGTCCCATGGATGCTGTCTTCTTTGCTTTCGCGACAGCAGTTCTCCCTTGGGCGCTGGAGATGTTTGCGGCGCTGCAATCGCTTGGTATAGATATCTCTCCTTTTGGGAGAAGTTTGCACTGAACCTGTCAGCCAGTATGTTGGCAATGTCTGTAGGATCAGTAATCTTCACATCATTTTGAACTAGTTCTGAGCATATCTGGGAGGTTCCTTCCAGGTTTCTAACATAGCTAAAGAAGGCCTTATGATTGTCTTTTGAGTCTTTAGCTATTTTTCTCTCAAAATTTGCTTTGGATGATTTTATGAGAGCTCTTAGTTTTTTACTTATAGTGATCAAGGGTGTCTTACCTTTTAAGGATTTTGCTCTATCTTGTAGTAGCTTCCTCCTTTTGTTGTAGAGTTTGTTTATGGCTGGGGTCCACCAGACTGGACGCTTGCCTTTGGTACAAAGAGTCTTTGTTTTGCTTGGGATTGCCTTATCCATGCAGTCCTGCAGGTGCTGGTAGAAGGCATTTGTAAGTGATTCAGCGGCTTGAGTACTGTTTTCCATGGCTCGGGGCCTTAAAGGAGACCACACTAGTCTTTAGAAGTGTGAAGTCGGCTTCGAGAAGTTCTTTACTGTGGTCTTTTTATTTCAGGTGGGGTGGGATGAGGACCTCCAGCGAGATTAGTTTGTGATCTGATCTCACCAGTGAGGGGTATACTTCCAGTGTTGAACATTGTGCTCCCATGTTCGTGATGATGAGATCAAGTATGTTTTCTCCTCTTGTGGGGATGGTGACTAGTTGTTCCATGGCATTTGAGTTTATGAATTCCAGGAACTTTTGGGCTAGGGTGTTTGGGCTTGAGTAGTGTTCCCAGTCTATATTAGGGTAATTGAAGTCACCTAGTATGATGGTGTTTGGTGATACATTTATCCCCTCTAGTGTTTTCAGGAAGGCCATGTGAGGTTTCTGAGTTTGTGAGGGTGGCCTGTAACATGCTACAATTTGCAGAGCAGTCTTGCCTATGGTTAATTGCACCTGGATGGTCTCCGATGCATCGTCGTTGCCACCAGTCTTGAGGTGTGGGTGTCTTTGATGAATATGGATACCCCCCCTCCTTTCTTGGTATTGTCCGGATTTTGGGGCCGGAACGCATGATAAGAGGTAAAACCTGATAGTGCTGGGGTGCTCTCAGGAGCCTTGAACCAGGTTTCTGTCACTGCACAGACATCGATGTTCTCCATACTGAGAAGGGCCTCGAGTGCGTGCATTTTGAGATTTAGACTTCTGGCATTGAGCAGCATTACCCTTAGTTTTTTCCTTTTTGTGTTCTAGGGTGGTAGGTTTAGAATTTGAGCTTTGCCTAAAAAGGCACTATGGGGTGGCAAGAGCCTTTGCCAATATCCGGAATCCCAGGGTGACAGGTGCAAGCCGTCCTTGCGAAGCAGCGTGGCTTGTCCAGCATGTCATCCCAGGCAGACAGACATTGGATCCCCTTTGAATGACACCAGAGTTTAAGCCAATTGTTAAAGCTGATCATCTTATCTCTGTATTGTGGCATCATTCTTGGTGAAGGTAGGATACTGCTCAAGGTCAGGGTCATACCTGCCTGGGCTACATAATCAGAGAGCTCCTCAATGTCTCTTTTCATGTAGTCCAAGGAGGTACGTCTCAGGTCGTTTACACCAGCGTGGACAATGACTGAGTCGTATTTGTACCTGCTGTTGAGAGACCTGATGCGTTATGTGGCGGATTCTAGCACCCGACAGGCAGCTTACTGTGACCTTCTCCTTACTCAGTCTGGTGAGCGGACGTCAGTGTGTCTGACTATGGAGTCACCAATGACTAGTGTGTCTGGCATTGTGTTTGGCCTTAAGGGCTGTGACTGTTTGACACTCTGACTGTGAGGTCTATGTGTTGCAGGTGTTGTGTTCTGAGGTGGTGGTTGTTTGGGTGTCTGCTTTGGTGGCCTCTGCTGTTTTGGTAGATTTTTGATCAGAGCCGCCGAGTATGTCTTTGTGTGTTTATGTGTATGATTTGAGGTTGTGATGGTACTATGTGAGACTGGGTCTATAGTGTGTGTGGTAACCTTCTCCTCCTGACTGGTCTTGCCAGTCCTATGTTGAGAGAGCTCAGCCTCCAGTTTGGCCGTATAGTTGCATCTCGCATGTATTTGTGTTTTGTGGGAGGAGGAGAGGGTTGTCTGTGTACATGAGGCAATTGTAACATTGCCTCAATATTCCCAGGTTCACCAGCTGAGCAGGAGAGGACACTAGCAACTGATCCCTCGACATGCTAGAAGGACTAGACAAAAAACTTTAAAAGAGATTCGGGGATGTGGGTGACCGAGAAATGGGGTTTTGCCTTTTGGGGTGCTATCTATAAGAGTGCCGTATCAAGGTAATAAGTACTGTAGGAGCAAGTGCTAGGTTTAACAGATAGAGAATAGTCTACTTGGAGTCAAGTAGAGATGATCTTTTTAGGTATTAGAGAAAGTGCTAGTAACAGGGATGCTTAAAGGTAAGATTGATAAGAATGCACTCTGCAGTGTGCACTAGAGAAGTTAGATATGAAAGTAGGTAACTTGAGTTTTACCTGTTTAAAAAGTTAAGGTTTAGTGGAGAGTTACTATTTTTAAAACAGCAAGATGGACTGAAAGGGGTGGTTACTTTTGTATTTTGGTACTATGAAATACTGTAGGATGGCCAATAAATTTAAATAATTGAAGGGGTGGCTCAAATAGGGAAAGACAGTAGGGAAAATAGCTAAGGATGTGCAGGATGGGTGTAGGGAAGGTCCATAGCTGCCCCTTTCTTTTACTGCAACAGCTGTGCTTATACACTAAATTTGTAGGTAGATTTAGACACTCAAACCCCTGAGAGAGGGGTGAGGACAACAATAATATGTTTTGATGCCAATTAGACCAGATTACATGTGTCCAGTGGACACGTGTGTGAAATGGACAGCTATGTATGGGGCGAGATTTTTTGGGGGGAACAGCTTGCCCTTTTATTTCAGCTGAGAGTGGGATGTTGGGGAGGGATAGTAGGTATATTTCGGGAGGTAGGTTTGATAGGTTAACAGACAAGACAAACAAAATGCATACTTTAGTGGTATATGACACATGTGGGGGGTAAACACCTTGATGGGGGGGGGGTGTTGGGAAATCGGAAGCCCATGAGCCCCCAATGGAAACAGTGGGACTGAGGTCCCCACCCATGGGCAGTCACCACTGCACCTTCACAGCCCCGAAGGTGGCTGTGCTGGGGGCTGAGTTAGAGAGCCAGGCTGACCCTCTCGTTGTGACACACAGCCCTAGAGCTGGTGTAGAAGATCTCCAAACTGCTGATTGATCTCACTATGCACCACGACCCAGACCTGGTGACAGGTGACAGGTTCCTGTCCGCGGCCACTCCCAGGGGGGGTGAGCCCTATCTCCTGAGGGGGTTCCACCCAAAGGTGGTGCAGGATCAATGGATGAGGAGGTCCAGGGTTGACCCCCCAGATGTGCTGGTGCCCAGTGCCACGAGCAGCTGAGGTAGGACTGTTGGATCAGCTAGGACCTGCATTCCCATATGTGTATGTTGTTTGTTTTATCAACATATGTGGGTTAGTAATAGTCAACACATTCCCGGATTAGGTATAACAGCATACATAGATATTCCCATTAACCCAGACACCAGATATAGAACAGTTGCATAGCAAACAGAACACATGCATATATGGGACCACAGTGGTAATTACAACAGCATGCAGGTACATTGATGGCACCATGCCACCAATGTTGGAGTATTCTAACATAGCACATGCATCGAAACAGATTCAAATAATTATCAAACAATAGGACATATGTCCCAACATTACATTGAAGTCATCACATACCAATTGAGTTGGGTATTTATTGTTGCAGATATGGTGAGGGGGGGGGGGAGATGTCAATTAACAACTAGTATATTCCTGTAGTTCACATTACTTTCCTAGTCAGTGCTGTTATCTGTACCTTACAAGTATTACTACACTACCCTATTGCCTTAGTAGGACAGTGATATGGCTGTCAACAACTATATATATGAACTAGTTTTACCTGCTGTACACACCTCTTACCTGGTATAACTGTGGAGGAATTGTTTGTTAACACTAAATAACTGTTTCTACACATACTCCCAGATTCCAGGTTGATGTTATGCACATACCTGTCCATCTCTTTTTGCATAGACTATGGCCATGTCTTGACCACATACAGGTGAACTGGGACATATGTAGACTATTGCTCTCTTCAACCTTTAGTGACTTACAACACTCTTTTATACAGGATTCCTTAGACAGTTATATTATGCAGCACAGTGTGGGTGACAGTGATGAGTGATACCTTATTATTCAGAGCAACTGCAAAACTCATAATGCCATACAATACCAGAGTAAACAGTACCAGTACAGGGTATCAATCTTTTATTTCTAGGCAATATGTTTGTATCTGATGGACCTGGTGGAGCAATGTTTCTTAGCACTACCTAAATGTTGCCAAACAAAGTACCAGAATCCACATTAGTATTATGCACTTACATCTCGCTCTGTTACTGTACACACTCTGGTCACAGCTTGACAGCATGACTGTGTTGATGGGGCATACTTGGCTTATTACTCTCATAACAGTTTGGGGAGTTGCTAGAGTGACAGGTTTGTTCTTATAGATGTGTGACAATCAGTTGTATTTCTTATTTGTAGCCTATACGTCTGGGATCATCCCACTGATTTTCGCGGGGGACAGAGTGACAGGCAGCAGATATGGGCCAGTTTACTGGACATTCTGGATATATCTGTACAGTTGTGGGGTATGATTCTGTATGCAGACTACTACCACTCCCAGGATTTGAACCATGGCTGCCTGTGCTAAAAATACAACAGTTCACATCTCAGTTGCTTGTGCTATTTGGCTTTTGTTTTCTGTCTTTTCAACTGATTTCTGTCTATGTCTCTCTCAGTTTTACTAAATTAGAATTTCACCAGTCATATACAGACATTCCTACACATTTTATTTAAATTGCACAGTATGGGTAACAGTGCTTAATACAACAGTACTATTACAAGATTGCAAATCTACATTACCATATGATACCAGAGTAAACACATGCAGTCCGGCAGTTAGACCTTTATTGTCAGGCTATTATGCTTTTATTTACATACAACCTATATAAGACTTTTCCTGCCATATTCTCTGATGTATGCAGCAATTGCCTTAAACAATACAGGTTTTATACAGGCAATTAACTTACTACTACTTTTAGATTTATTTCCTATGACAGTACATGCAAGAGTATTACTAACCTGCCTCAGGTAGCAACCTCTCCAAGCAACATCCATGGGCCTTCTGGTTTGCAGCCCCCTCACATGCCACTGTGAAGGACATAAGAGGAATATTTAGTCATACCTATCCATAATATATATGAGCTGGTAATTATTAAATAGTTAGTGGAGTGATACTTACACACAACTGGGACCTCCACTGTCCTCCTAGCGTCTTGGATCCACTGATCCAAGAGATCCCCCTTTCACCGCTTCAGGTCAGCATAGTGATGCCTGACCTGCTCACCAGTTAGGGGTATGCCAGTGCCACTGGTGAGGTCACAGGTGAGATGGTTTTAGGCTTCCGCTTTATAATAAGAACCCTGGTAGTAGCCCTGCAGCAGTCTCTGCTCATGGTCTTTGACAAGGAGTCCTCCCATGACTCTGGACTCCTGGATGCCCCAGTGCTGTGCCCAAATGCACACACCCTCTCCCACTCTGACATGGTGCCTGCAAGGGGAAGCTACAACCAGTTATGAGATGTATTCCCACCTGTTGGGTTTAAATAGGGCCAATTTTCCGCACTTCACCATGATTGGACAGTTTTGAAAAGGCTGAGCTATGGGCAAACCTGCTTACCTAAGGTTGGCATTGTTTAAAGGGGTATACCAATGGGCAAATTGAGTTAGCTGGCCTACACATTGCTTACACCTACTAAACTGGCCTGTGCAGTGCTTAGCATTGCTTAATATTTAATTTGCATTATATTTGCTTTTTGGCATTGATTTATTATTTATTACATACTATATATGTGCCTGGTATCCATGATTCATGTGTATGTACACTGTATGGGGTCCTTGTGTTTATTATTGGATTTCAACACTTTATTACAATTACACCTCACATCTGGGCTTACTGCAGTACTCCAGTTCACATAGTTATGTTATATAGTAGGTTATAGAACATAAGAATGTATATAGATTCCTTTCACATGTTCAGTTTGATTTTCCTATAGTGAGGATTTGTTTGGTGATACCTCAATCTTATGTACTGCTGTGATGGCTTAGTGGTTAACTACTGTGTCTATAGTGTACAGGGTCCTGTGTTTAACACCTGGCAAGGCTGTTTATTTTGTTTTTGGCCAGGATAGCGGCTGTTGCATACAGAATGATTAAGGCACTTTTAAGCACTTGTAAGCGGGTTTGCACAAGGGTAAGCAATGCTAACCTCCGGTTAAATATGCTTACAGAGAGTTAGCTTCAGTATTGCTTAACCTGTGTGTGCATTGCTTACCCCCATGCAAATGGGCTTAAACCTGCTTACTAGTGATTACATATGCTTACTCCCACTTAATACTGCTTAATACTGCTTACACTTGCTTACTAGTGCTTGCTCCCACTTACCAATGCACTAATATAGACAGTAATGTCTAATGGTTCTTGGGAAGGTGGGGAATTTGGAAGCTGTATGGAGTTATCATTCATTACACATTTTACCTTCCATTTGTATTCCTGATTCCTGTGTACATAAACTGTATGGGGCACATGTGATTATCTGTGGACTTTGCAACATTATGACACTGACACCTCACATCTGCATTTAATGCAGTACTCCATATCACAAATATATGTTATTTAGTAGGTTATGCAACTAAAAATATTGGTCATAAAGTGATTTGACATGGAAAATGGAATGTGCTGCAGTGGGACTTGAACCGGGATTGACTGCTCGTAAGGTGAATGCTCTGCCCACTAGACGCTTGATATGCTGCTTCATTTGCATATATCTTGCTTTTTATCCTCTTCTGCCATTTAAGCTGTGTTAACCATAGCTAAGTGATGGGCAAACCCATGCACCTACAGTTAAATTTAATCTGTTTCATAAAAAAATAAAGTGTCTTTATATTTTTTGTGTTAACTATTGCTCTTGTACACATGGGGGGATGTTGCTGGGGGTATGCGTACACCTATGAGTGGTCTCACTCATTCTTTTAGGACTTTCTGCTGTTCTTCATTGCACGGGGCATGTATATTCTGAGAGCTCTGCTCTCAGACACACCCCCTGCACTCTTACATGCTCCATGTAAGATTAGGAGCTCAGGCACCGTGCCTTCATTAATATGCATGGCGCACTGCCATCCTGCTCCTAAACAGCTGCTTCTGTGCAGGAATAAGCTAGTCCTGCATAGAAGGATAGTAAATCCAGGGGATGGTGTCAGAACCGGGATTAAGAGAGCAACTTCTTCAAGCCATGAGGTGCAGAGTTGAAGGTGAAGGCAAACTGAGCTGGGTGAATGAAATGGACCTCAGACAAATAAAAAGGGCCAGAAATGAACACAAGGTAACCAAAACTTGCACAAATGATTTATTTGGCAAAAAAAAAATGAAACAAAGCATTTGTAAGATTTTGCACTGTCCTGATCAATGGCAAACCAACAGAGGTCAAAGTAGACACTGGTTCAAAGTGTAATGTAATGTCAGCAGAAACATTTACTAACATGAGAGCAGGTGAGCCTCTTAATTTGGGCAATTGTGTGAAGCTTGTTGCTTATGGAGGTGAAGCGATTCAAACTGAACTCCCAGTAGTGCTTTCATGTGATTCTATTGGGAACAGTTACAACTTGCAATTTTATGTAGTCCAAAGACCTATGCAGTCATTATTAGGTCTCAGAGACATTTTAAGAATGAAATTGCTTTCTTTTACCAAAAAAATAAGCACATATCCCAGTTCCAGCTTTATTGACGTTATTTTCTCAGAGTATGCTGATGTGTTCAACAACAGTTTAGGCAAATTTGCAGTTGTGTACTCCATGAATGTAGACCTAGAGATCATTCCAGTGGTCAGACTAGCAAGGAGAGTTCCAATAGCTATGCAGGACAAAGTCAAGGTCCAGTTAGACAAAATGGTGCAGCAAGGTGTGATTTGTCCAGTCACAGATCCAACTGAGTGGGTATAATCCATGGTAGCTGTTCATAAGAAAAATTCAGATGAACTCAGAATATGCTTTGACCCAAGAGACTTGAACAAAACATTAAAGAGACCACATCATCCTGTGTGCACAGTCAAGGAGATTGCCTCCCTCATACCAAATACCATTGTTTTTTTCTGTCTTAGATGCAAAGAATTCATTTTGACAAGTGATGCTTGAAAGCAAATCTTCAGTACTGACTACATTCAGCACGCCATTTGGTAGATACAGATTCCTCAGGATGCCTTTAGGAATAAATTTCACCACTGAAGTCTTTCAGGGTGCAATGGAGTAAATGTTTGCAGGCTACCCATGTGTAATAATAGTTGATGATTTACTTGGAGACAATAGTAAAGCAGAGCATGACAGAAACCTCATGAAAGCTCTGCAAAGAACGTTTGAAGTGAACTTAAAACTTAATAATCTGAAATGTAAATTTGGATTACCAGAAGTTACTTATGTAGGTCATTTGTTTACCAGTACAGGCTTACAACCAGACCCTTCTAAACAAGCAGCCATTCTTGACATGCAAGCCCCAGACAATGTCCAAGCCTTACAGTGTTTTCTTGGTATGGTTAACTATTTGGGCAAATTTATCCCTGACTTTAGTGAGTTATCAGCACCATTAAGAGAAATGGCATGCAAAAATATTGCCTGGTCATGGTTAGAACAACATCATAGAGCATTTGATAACCTTAAACAGCAAATTGCCAACCTACCTACATTAAGATACTATGATATCCACAAACCAGTAGTTCTTTCCTGTGATAATTCAAAGTTCGGTCTTGGTGCAGTTTTTCCTCAAGAAGGCAGACCTGTTGCCTATGCATCTAGAACTCTTACCCAGACTGAGATGCAGTCTGCTCAAATTGAGAAGGAACATTTGGCAATTGTGTTGCATGGTCGAAGTTCCATAATTATATTTATGGCCGAGCTATCCAAATTGAAACTGATCATCAGCCTCTAGTCACTATTTTAAAGAAGCCTATACATTCAGGTCCAGCAAGACTACAAAGAATGATGCTTAGATTGCAAAAGTATAATTTCAAGATGGTCTATATGAAAGGGAAACTTCTTTATATGACTGATACCTTATCCAGATCACCCAGAAATACTACAGAACAGCTTGATGCAGAGAATTTTGACTTTGATGTCATGGAAGTGTGTAATTTTACTACAACGAGACTTGATGAGCTGAGAGATCATATAAAGACTGATCCAATTTTGCAAAAGCTCAACCACTTCATTAATGTAGGATGGCCATCAAAGCAATCTAGTGTACCGCCAGAAGTGCAACCTTACTTTCCATACAGAGACAAGATGCTGATGGAAGATGGTATCATTTTCTAAGGTCCCAAAGTTGTTGTTCCTACTTCCTTACAATGTGAGTACATTCATATTTTGTTTCATGGCCACCAAGGTTCCAATTCTACCAAAAGAATGGCAAGAGGACTAGTATTTTGGCCTTCTCTATCAAAAGACATTGATAAAGTGCTTTTTCCTGATCAGTATGCAACAGTACTAAGCCACATTTGCAAAAAGAGTTACTTCAGCTAAGT
This sequence comes from Protopterus annectens, assembly GCF_019279795.1. NCBI lineage: Eukaryota > Metazoa > Chordata > Ceratodontiformes > Protopteridae > Protopterus > Protopterus annectens. Next base: position 775,333,694 of record NC_056727.1, on the reverse strand, counting down.
CAAATTCCTGAACTACCTTGGTCAACAGTAGCCACTGATATATTTGAGTGGAACAATCAACATTATTCAGTGTTGGTAGACTCTTATTCGAACTGGTTTGACATCAATTTGCTACTTAACTTAACATCCAGTGCTGTTATTACTAAGATGAAATGTAATTTCTCAGTCCATGGTAGTCTACACAAAGTGATTTCTGACAATGGTACCCAGTTTACCAGTCAGTTGTTTCACAGATTTGTAAAAGAGTAGGACTTTATTCATGATACTAGTAGTCCTGACTACCTATAGTCAAACGGTCTTTCCGAACATGCAGTATGGAGTGCAAAGCAGTTACTAGAGAGGTCAAAGTATGACAATGCCAATATCTTCTTGAATTTACTCAAGTTCAGAAATATACCCCGTAACTATCTGCTTGGCTTGCCTGCTCAGAGACTTCAATCTAGGCAAACCAGAACAACCTTGCCTATCTGTTCTAGTTTGTTGGTGCCTAATGCTAAAAACAACAAAGTGATCAAAGCCCAACCTTTTAAGAAGTGTTCTTCTCAGAAGTCCAGCTATGACAAAATGAGCAGATTTCTTTGTCTGTTAAAAGAAGGAGAGACAGTGAGGATGCAAACAGTGAAAGACTTTGACCGAATTGGTCAAGTGAGTGGAATATGTGCCAAGCCAAGATCCTACTTATTGGAATCTGAAGGTGTAGAATACAGGAGAAACCGCAGGCATGATATTACTGCATTGTACCTGTGATACAGACTCTAGATCTCAGAGAAATCCTGACAATGTTCATACTGAAGAACATGTCTCAGTATCCATTCCCATTCCTGATGATGTCCCAGATGTCCCCAAAGTTGAACATTCCTTGAAGACAGTCCCCATTGCTAGATCCAATTTTGACTTTTATGTTACATGATCAGGTCGTATTTCTAGACCTAGTGTAAAATACACAGCAACCTGGACATGATTCTTTTATATGTGTCTCAGTTTTTATGACTGCATGTCAAAGAATTAGTCCTGTATAACTGCATGTCAGAAAAGATAATTTCTGTAAATTGCATGTCATCGAATGCTGTCATTTAGTATATGATTCATTTCTCAAAGAGGGCAGCTGTAGAACAGAGGGTGTGCATGTACCTTTAAGAAGAATTTCCAGATGTAAACACGTACATATAAATAGTGAACACATGCAGGCAGCAATGCCATTTTGAGAGAACAGCCAGAGTTTTAACATGTATGAGTGTGGTAGTCAGTCTGTTTATAAGTTTATTTAAGTTTAAGTTACAAAGCTTCATGTGTGATGTGTTTGTGTGTAATAAAGATCCTTGAACTAAATCCACAACTGCTTGTCTGTTTTATCCTGACTGGACGAATGGCATGGTGTCAGAACCGGGATTAAAAGAGCAACTTCTTCAAGACATGAGGTGCAAGGTTGAAGGTGAAGGCAGATTGAGCTGAGTGAGTGAAATGGAGCTCAGACAAATAAAATGGACCACACATGAACACAAAGTAACAAAAACTTCCACAAATGATTTATTTGGCAAAGAAAATGAAACATCGCATTTATAAGGCACAGAACACATTATTTATGAAACGAGCAGCACAAAATATGTCATTAATAAAATGAAAGGCACAAAACACATTATTAATTAAACAACATTTTGAAACCACAATATTTGATAAAACTGGCAGAAATATTCATATGGAGCTCAGAATTATCTTTGGTTTACATAACGGGCATGTTTAAAGCAAAATGGGCAGAAGAAAAATATAATGAGCATGATAAGAGATTAAAAGGGCATAACAAGCACAATAAAAGGGTAAATTAAGCTTTAAAAGCAAGGTGATTGCATGTTTTTAGTAAAAGATTATGTTTTGGCATAAACTACTATTTTGCATTGACCGAAGCCATTCAAAGCATAACTAGAGTTGTTTGAAGTATCTCAGAGTGTGCAAAGTGTTTGCAGAGTGTGTGCTTTATTACAGTGTAATTATTTCAGAGAGTTTGCTGTGTGCAAAGCACAGTTATTTTGCAAAGTGCAGTCAAAGTACAGCCATTTTGAAAAGTTCATGTGCTGTGTGCATTTATCCACAGACTGCCACCATTTTGAAGTGTTTCTTACATTGTACAGAGTTATTTTGCAGAGTACAGCCATTTTGAAGGGCTTCTGTGCTGTATACAGTTTATTTGAAAAGTGCATTCATTTCAAAGTGTTTCTTATGCTGAGCTTTTTCGGTGCTGTATAGAGTTTATTCACAAAGTACATTCATTTTGAAGTGTTTCTTACACTGGTAAAGAGTGGTTTCATAAAGTACAGTGATTTTAAAGTATTATTGTGCTACAGAGACTTATTTAGCAAAGTGCAGTTATTTCAAAGAGTCTGTTGTGCTATTGGGCATAATTACAGGTTCTGGCATAAAATTCTGGCATATATTTATGTGTGTGTGTGTGTGTGTGTGTGTGTGTGTGTGTGTGTGTGTGTGTGTGTATGTGTGTGTGTGTGTGTCCATGCATAATTGCAAGCACCTTTACTACTGTGTGTGATATGGCAGATCCATTTCTCAGACCCAGTCCACTTGTGTCTGCCATAATATAGCAGAGAATTGGAGATTATTTGAGCAGGAGTACGATATTTTCATACAAGCAGCTTTTTCTGAAAAAGATGCATGTAAAGGGCATTCATTTTGCTTAACTTAGCTAGGTCAGATGTCATTGAAAGAGAGTGGCCATTTGTGAATGCACCAAAAGTATATGCAGGAGAGAAGGAAAACTGCCATATTGTGGTACCGGCTGAATCAAGGGAGGACCCAGAGTACTTGAAACGTAAATTTAGAGACATGTGCAAACCCAGACAAATGTTACATTAGAGAGATACTTATGTTATGCTGACTTGAGAAATAAAGCTAAAATGTGCAGATCTGGTGACTTGAAAGATGAGTTAATAAAGGACAGGGTTGTGAGTGGTGTTAATAGTGTTACAGTGAGAATGATTTTGCTTTGTGACAGTGATTTAACATTGAGCAATGCCATAGAGATTTGTCAAATCCATGAGTTCAGAAAAAGGCACACCTGTATGCTTGGAAGTGATAAGAATATGGTTTCAACAGCCTGTAGAGCAAATGTAGACAGCATGCAACACATGGTAAGCAGAGACAGGCCTAAGCAGATGGCGGCTGCAACCCCTACCAGTTTTCTGGAAGGAGACATAACTTTCTAGCAAGTTCTAAGACTAGTTCAGTAAAAAGAAATGAAAGATGAATGCTTAAATGTTCGAATCTCTAAAGGTCGACCTTTAAAGATCGAACAGTTAAGTTTTCAAATATTTTTAAAATTTAAAAAAAAAAAAAAACAACTAAAGGGTGTAAGCTGGGGGACTAGCCCCCTGCTCCCCCCTACCCCCCTACTTAAATATACCAACTCCAAGATCACTCTACAGTGTGGGGAATGGGAAATTTCCCATTTCCGCACTGTAGTGCACTGAAGTGTGATCTCAGAGTTGGTATATTTAAGTAGCGGGGGGTGGGGAGAGCAGCTAAAACTCTTTCATTTTACTTTTTTTTTTTAATTTTGTTTTATTACATTTTAGAACATTTGTATTCAAGAAAATAAGCTGCTGGCTCCTCTTTTAACACTGAGAACACCTTTACTACTTAAAAACCAGCATTATAAAACAATAAAGTTAACACTTTCGTCTTGCTCTCATAAGCAAGACTTCTTCAGACAATTTTAAAATTAATTAAACCAACTTATATAGTAAATGAATGTCACATGATTCACTTTACATTTAAAAGGATATCCTACCCTGTTAAAATCAGGATCAGCAAAATCTAATAAATCTAAAATGGAATCTAAAGTCTAAAATGAACTGACAAAAGGGAAGAAAGTGGTAAAAAGTGATAAAAAACACTGTATGAATATAAATATAAATATAAATATGAAAAGTGATAAAAAACGGTAAAAACAGTGCCCAATACAATACAGTCATATACTCTGTTTAAAAAGACACACTAGAACCTCTTTAAAAACAATAAAGCCACTAAATGAATTAATAGAATGTTATTTTCATTTATCCAGTATGAATGTTAAAAAGGCTAAGATACTGCCATGCTTGTGAAACACTGATTAGGTGAATGAAACTTTCATCTCTGTTGTTGTTTGTCTTTTTGGCTTTTCCCGGTTAGGGATCGCCACAGCGGAACTCTGGTCCGCTAATGTTTCATCTCTGTATACTTTTTAATTTCAATAGACAGGCTAGGGAAGTTTTATCATTCAAACCTGGGGAGTTATAAGAGTTTAGTCTCATTTGCCACATAAGCTCACTGAGCTCCAACAATAGGCTCATAGGTCCCCCTCTTGGATTGTACTGTACCTGGTCTATAACCTTGAATGAAAAAGCATGATCAGAAAATTCATGTATATGCTTGGCTAATGCATTTTCCAACTTCGCTTTCATAATGCTATATACATGCTCATATATTCTATCCTTTAATTTACGGTCCGTCTTGCCTATATAAAAACATGGACAGGACCTACAGGTTGCCAGGTACACTACCCCCTTGGTAAGGCAATTAAATCTGCCCTTAATATTAAATTTCTTCCATCTGATGTTGAAGGTGCCCTCTAATTCTATAAATTGACAATAGGGGCAACATTCACACTTATACATGCCCGTTGTTCTCACTAAATTGCTAGAATTATTCTCCTATAAATTCGTAAGATTGGGTCCCCTTCTGTAAGTTATCCTGGGGAATGGTTCTATAATGGACATCAAGTCAGTATCTGATCTCAACAAATCCCAATTCTTCCACAGTATATTTCTTATAATAGGGGCATCAAACTAAAAGTTGTAATAAAAGAGAATTTTGGTGTATTGTCCCTAATCACATTCTCCTCCATCTGTGTGCCACTGGTATCTAAACCTGAAGTTAAAAATAGGTTTATATTCACCAATAGCTCTCTTATGCTGGACCTCAAAGGTTAATTCATCGAGTAAATGCTCTGGATACCCTCTCTTCAAAAACATGTCATATAATACTTGACATTCCTGCTTAGACTTGTTTTTTTCTGAAACCATTCTTGCTGCTCTCACCAGTTGCCCCTTTACTACTGATCTTTTTTGTCGTAAGGGGTGACAACTGGTGAAATGCAGGAATGAGTTTGAATATGTTGGTTTCCTATGGATTTGTGCGTTAAAAAATGATTCATGTTCATTTCTATATAACTCAACATCCAAATAATTAATACTATTAAAGGCAGAATTGGAGGTGAATTTCAAGAAACCAGTTGTCTCATTCAAATGGGAGATGAATTTTGAAATATCATCCATACATCCACTAAATATAATAAAAGCATCATCAAGAAACCGGGTGTAAAACTTAATATTTTTCCTAAATGGGTTATTGTTGAAAATGTACATGGATTCCCATTGTGCCATCACCAACTTTGTGAAACTCACACCACAAGGGGAACCCATGGCCACCCCTGTTTTCAGTAAAAAATATCTCCCATTAAACATTAAATAATTATTAGTAAGTATTACATCCAATAGTTCTTGCAGGAGATAAATTTCATTTTCTGTAGCCCCTTTAGTACATATTAAACGGGACACCCATTCTATGCCTATATCTATTGGAATTACTATGTATAAGTCTTTAACACCTATTGTTAATAAAATAGTGTTGTGTTCGTATCCCAAATCACAGATATTCTTCAAAAATGACCAGGAATCCTTACAAATATGTTCTGTTTTTTCTACCTATTTCTTTAGGTTTGTGTCCACAAATTTAGCTATCGGATAAGTTATAGAATTCCTGCCATTAACTATAGGTTGAAGTGGTGGATTTGACAAGTCCTTATGAATTTTTGATATCCCAAATATCACTGGTGTGAGGGGGGCTAAGCATGACATATATTTAAATGTATCAATAGAAATATGTGATTCAATGAATAAATCATTCAATAACACTTTGATTTTTAGGTGTGCTCAGTTCATCCCATTGAGAGAAGCCACACTATAATGTTCTGAATCAAGTAATTTATCCATTCTAGCTATATAATCATCGTTATCGAAAAACACTTAGCCCCCTCTCTTATCTGGTTTTATCACCCTTACATTCTGAAACTTCAACCTTTCCATACTCTCTCTATCTTCACATGTGAAGTTGTTCCTGTTAATTGGTGGTCTATTCCTGTTGTTTTCTAAACTATCCCTTAAATCCAACTTACAAATTTTCTCAAATACTTCTAAACCTGGTGGTAGTGGTGGGTTGAATGTAATAAGTACAGTACATTCATTTCTTGACCTAGGATATTCTTTAAACAAAAAGTCTAAATTAACTCTACGAACAAATAACTTAAAATCAATTATTGTTCGAGTTAAGTTAGTTCTAGTGTCAGGTACGAAAGTCTGACCTTTTGCCAAAAGGTCAGCTAGAGCTGTGTCCACCTCCACATCTGAATAATTAAATATTTTAAAGTCCAGCGTACTGTTGTAGATTGTTCTAAAAGTGGAAGAAGAAGAAGAAGAACACTCTGGGATTTCAACTCCAACTAGGTCATCTCTAGCTGGAGAAATATTTATTCTTGGGTTACTCGTACAGACTGATTCCTCATTGGATAAGGTCTGTAATTGTTCCCTGGGCCCATAGAATGATGGCCCCTCCTGTGAAAATTTTGACCTTGATTCACACCACTGGTAGTAGGTTGCTGTGGGTCATTAAAAGAGGGTTCCCCAGAGGTACAGTTACTGCTGTTGTATCTCCTACCATTGTTCCTTAAACAACCATTCCAAGAATTGTTGGTAGGTTTACCATAATTATTAGATGTAGAGGCCGCTTCAGCATAAGTACGTCCCGAAGAACTATACTCAAAGTCACCCATATCTTGTTCATTAATACTGGGATCATTTGTGAGTTGGTTAGTGTTAGCTAAATGGGTATCAAGGTTGAGCCATTCTCGTGTGTGTGGAGGCCTAGGATAGGCTAACCCTTTCATATAGTCATTATTGTCCCTCATTAATTTTTTATTTTTTGTGATTTTCATCTTTTCTATTTGGCCGTTAATACTAGAAAAAACACGTTCATAATCGAATGTATAATGTGTAAAATCATTGTCCTTTATTATATTATCATTCAGTATACTTATTTCATCATTCAAGGTATCAATAACCAAAGAATAATCTTGATAAAAACTTCCAGTAATTCCAGACCTTGCCTATTGAATAAGGCTAAAAGGCCCTGATGAAAGGGTGAATTGTCCAACAAACCTGTTGGATATCTCCAAAATCTCAGTGCCTTTGGTACCTGTCATCTCATTAAACATTCCCTGAAGTAAGCCACTTCTAATTGCAGCTTCTTAGCCTTAAAATATTTTATGTCAAGCAACATTACATTTTCAGCTATATTGTATGTATTCTGTTGATTCAATGCATTTCCTGAATTGTTATTCAAAGGCTCAGTTAAACTAATAGGCTTATCAAGCCAATTTTTCAAGTTAATACTATTTAAATCAACAAAAGTACCTGACTGCATTGTGCTTAGACCATTAAGAGCTCCACTTGGTAAAAAGCCACCTTCTGGTACTTCCACTTCGTTTGTGAAAGGAGTTTGATTAAGCAATTGTATTCCACTCATAATTCCTGGTTCTTGTGACTGCTGAAGGGTGCTACCATTAGCACCAATGTTCCGCTCCCCATTGTTGCCATCCTCAACAAAAACTGTAGTCCGCTTCCCATTCGGGACCGCCTCAGATTACCGGAATGCCACCACTCCTTTCCCCCTAGGAGGAACAGCTTGCCCACTAAGTTCCTTTGGCTGAAATGCAACCACCAAATCATTGACAGTTACAGTTAGCTTGTTCACTTTCCTCGTTAATGCAGAAATGGTATTAAATAACTGTTGAAAATCAAAGCCAGAATTAGTAGCACCACTTCCTTCCACAATACATGCACTGTTGTCAGCATTATCTTTGTTCCTTGAAATGCGTGGCACATTCTGGTGATCATTCTCCTGGGAGCTTGATGCTCCCTGTACTGTGTTCGAATCAGTCACCATGCAGCTCCACACAAAAACAGAGACAAACTGAAAGAAAAAGTATTAAAACTTGACTGTATTCAAGAAAATAAGCTTCCAGCTCTTCTCTGAACACTGAGAACACCTTTAATACTTAAAAAACAACATTACAAAACAATAAAGTTAGCGCTTTCGTCTTGCTCTCATAAGCAAGACTTCTTCAGACAATTTTAAAATTAATTAAACCAACTTATATAGTAAATGAATGTCACATGATTCACTTTACATTTAAAAGGATATCCTACCCTGTTAAAATCAGGATCAGCAAAATCTAATAAATCTAAAATGGAATCTAAAATAAGTCTAAAATAAACTGACAAAAGGGAAGAAAGTGGTAAAAAAGTGATAAAAAACACTGTATGAATATAAATATAAATATGAAAAGTGATAAAAATGGTAAAAACAGTGCCCAATACAATACAGTCATATACTCTGTTTAAAAAGAAACACTTGAACCTCTTTAAAAACAATAAAGCCACTAAATGAATTAATAGAATGTTATTTTCATTTATCCAGTATGAATGTTAAAAAAGCTAAGATACTGACATGCTTGTGAAACACTCATTAGGTGAATGAAACTTTCATCTCTGTATATTTTTTAATTTCAATAGACAGGCTAGGGAAGTTTTATCATTCAAACCCGGGGGGACCTTTAGAGAGTCGAACATTTAAGCGTTGGTCTATGCAATATAGACCCTTGTTTTATATGCGTTTGATTTTGTATGATTGCATGTCAAAGAATTAGTTCTGTATAATTGCATGCCAAAAGATAATTTCTGTAAATTGCATGTCATTGAATGCTGTCATTTAGTATATGATTCATTTCTCAAAGAGGGAGGATGTAGAACAGAGTGTGTATATACCTTTAAGAAGCATTTCCAGATGTAAGTACGTGCATCTAAATAATGAGCACATGCAGGCATCAGTGCCATTTTGAGAGAACAGCCAGAGTGTTAACATGTATGAGTGTGGTAGTCAGTCTGTCTATAAGTTTATTTAAGTTTAAGTTACAAAGCCTCATTCCTGATTTGTTTGTGTGTAAAAGCTGCTTGAACTGAACCCAAAACCACTTGTCTGTTTAATCCTGACCGGATGAGCGACATGCACTTTTCTAATTTCTCTACAGACAGCCTGGTGGATATGGGTATCTTGAGACAATGTAGCAATAGTCTCATGTTTACTGACAGCCACTTAATCCTTAAAGTAACAGATACAGCATGCAAGAGGTGTACAAAGACAATGTCACTCGAGGCTAAACTCTCTCACAGAAGCACATATCAGGTTGTCAAAAGCACGCACGCAGCAGTACCTACATGAAACACACACACACACACACACACACACACACACACACACACACACACACACACACACACACACACACACACATACACAGATCAACATATGCGGACGCACTTAAATGCAGTCTTTCTGAGCAGAAAAGACCTCCTAGAATATCCATCAACAAAAATTATCCTCAGCAAACCCAAAGCATTCAACAAAAGCAGCACCTGCACCATACAGATAGCTTCAGACAGTGGAGCCCCAAATACAAAGCTCATAACGCAAGAAAACACACTTCACAGGCCTCTAGTCACCTCTATTGTAATACATGCTGATGCCCCTCTAACTAGGCTGAACTAGGAGAAGATAACGGTTACATTATGCATGCACTCAAGTCACTGTGCCACAGAGACCAGTGTGATTCTACCATAGTCCATGTAGGTGTAAATGATGTGAGACTTCCCTGCCTAGATTATATGAAGAGAGACATTATATATTTATCTGACTATGTGTCTCAGTCTGGTATTAGCCTAGCACTAAGCTGCATATTACTTTCATCAGGGATGATGCCACAATGCCAATTCTTAAAAGGTGATTGATTTTAACAATTGATTGAGTTTCTGGTGTCATGTTAAGGAGAGCCAATATTTGTCAGCATGGGAAGACACGGTTAATAGACCATGTTGTTTTGCAAAGGATGGTCTGTACATGGTCCCTCTAGGTATTTGAATACTGGCTAAAATTGTGTCCTCCCCCACAGAGCCTTTTTTAGGGAATGCCAAATTCACAAACCTATCACCATAGCAAAATCAACTCAACTGAACCTCAAGGTGTTACTGCTCAATGCAAGTAAAAAACTAAACACTCTACAAGCCCACCTCACCTTGGAGAATATAGATATCTATGCAGTTACCAAGACATGGTTTAAAGCTGCAGAGCGTAACCCTGCAGTGCAAGGTTTGAGTGCCTTCTACACTTTTAGACCAGTAGCTGCACAGACAGGGACTAAAGTTGGAGGTGTCTCAATATACATCAATAACAAGCATACCTCTAGGTTGTTTAAACAGGATGATGTACTGGAGTTTTTCCACAGGCAGGTCACAATGCATGAAATCATGTGCCATATCCTAGCATGTTATAGGTCACCCTCTATATCCCACAAAACTCATAGTGCATACCTAAACCTACCAGACACACTCACCATACAACCTAACACCTTAATTATGGTGGACTTTAATTACACTTTTAAAGACTGGAAATCCTGTATGGCCACTAATCTGTACGCACAAAGATTCCTGGACTTCATAAATACAAACACCCTTAACCAGTTAGTGCATATGCCCACTAGAGATTCCAACATGCTGGACCTCATTCTCACAATTAGGGAAGAATGCTGCACCACCCTCAATCATACATACTGCTTGGTAAGGTCTGACCATAAAGCTGTCTTCTTCCAAACCAAAATTAACTCGGTAACCCCAATAAAGCCAGTAACAGTTAGGAACTATCCCAAGGCAAACTACCTTTTACTAAGCAATAGCTTTTCAAAATTCAATGCCCCTCCAAACCCAGAGAACACAGTAGACTGTTCAGAATTGTTCACAGAAACTGTACAACCATGTCACTGGTTGTACAGAGTTTCTGTGAACAATTTTGTACAACCATGTCACTGGTTGCATAGAGGCTGCTGTTCTTACCAGAAGTAAGTCCAAAATTAACTCCAAAAACAAACCACCATGGTGGCATTCCAGATTAACTCAGTTATACAACAAAAGGAAAAAAGTCATGACAAAAATCAGGAAGTGTAGCTCCCATAAAGATAAGAACCTTGCCACCTAAATAAATGGTCATCTAAGAGGGTTAATTAAGTCCAATAAAGATGACTTTGAGGTCAAGATAGCCTCCCAAGCAAAAGAGAACTATAAGGCCTTCAACAGCTATGTCAGAAAACTCAAAGCCAGTACACAACAGTGTGCTGAACTGGTGGTTAATGGGGTCACATTCACTGAGCTGGGTGATGTAGTGAATCTGCTGGCTGACATATTCAGTTATAACTTTACCCCCCCCCCACTCACCCCCAGCATCCTCCCAAGAAATACCTCCAAACATAACCCTTCCAACTATGAATAGAGAGCATGTCCTGGATGCGCTCACTAAGGCCAAGAACACAGCCTCAATGGGCCCTGACAATATCCCAGGATGCCTCCTGAACAGTCTAAAATATGACCTATCAGGGTCACTGGAGTTACTATTTAACTATAGTCTTAAAAAAGGCATCTTGCCAAGAGAATGGAGGACTGCATTGGTTATCCATCTTCATATGCAAACCATCAACAGATCCCAGAAACTACAGACCCATTCGTCTGACTAGTCTTATATGTAAAGACATCAAAATAATTATCATGGAAATGATCAACAAAGACATAGGAGACCTTCAGAGACTGGATGCATCCCAGTTCTGCTTTGTCAAACAAAGGTTATGCCTACTGAAACTGGTGGACTTCTTTGAGCAGATCACAAAGGAAATAGATGAGGGTAAAAGAGTGCATATTGCCCATCTCAACCTAGCTAAGGCATTTGATATAATACCACACTCGGGCATTATTAACAAACTTAAGGAATTAAGCATAAACACCTGTATAACATGCTGGATAACCAGCTGGTTCACAGATAGGACTCTGGAAGTTAACATTGGTGGTCATTGGTGAGACCACCTCCTCAAAGAGACCAGTCACCAGTGGGTCCCTCAAGGCTCTGTGCTGGGCTCACTCCTCTCTGACATCTACTTCTCAGAAGTCAAGGCCAATGTCAAAGTCCTCTGGCTGGCCAAGTTTGCAGATGACTGCAAACTGGGAGCAGTCATACAATTCTCCCGATGCATTAATATTTTACAAGAGGGTGTAGCACAGACACATGTCTAGTACCAAAGCCATGGCTTAAAACTCAATGCCAAGAAATGCATTATAGTACCTTTTGGTGAGTCATCCACCCCCAGAAATCTTTATCACCAATAAAGCATCCCTAAAAGATGACCCACTAGTCAGGGATCTGGGAACACATCTAGACAGTAACCTGACCTTTGACCATATGTATCCAAGGTAGTAAGGACATTTTTGTATGTTTCTCAAGTTATAAGAGAGTGAATGGCATCTAGATCCAGGGGAGTCATTGTACCACTATACTCGGTCCTCATCAGACCCATCATTGAGTATAATGCCCCCTTTGGTGTGCACCTGACTGAATGCATGTAGCAACTGAAATATCTGCAGAGATGCCTTATGAAATAAATACAGGGCATAGACATAATGTTCTATGTGGATCTCCTCAAAGCCCTATCTCTGTATTTGGTGTCCTACAGACTACCATGTTGGTTATTTATGCCTGGCAAACAAGGTATCCCTGGACCCCGCTCTGCTGAACCTTTTGCCCATCCATAAAACAAACAGCATAAAAACTACTAGATCTAAAGACATAAAGTTTGCTTACAATGTAAATATGACATGCATGCATCTCAGAGAATTCCCTTTCTCTGGAATTGGCTTTCCTTCCATGTCAATCAAAATCCCTCCCTAGCCATATTTAAGCATGACTTGGACTACTGGATGGGAAATCAAAAATTCACCTCTGGTCTGGTGCCCACATCTCTGATGGACAGAGGTAGTCAGTAAATCATGTCATAACCAACAATCACCCTCATGTAAATGTTTAAAACATATAGGTTGTGGAACACATGTGCGATGCATGGCTAGGCTTCGTATCACTCAACTGTCCAGATATTCGCAAAATGTCCAGATTTTTGACTCATATTTTTAGTGTGGTACTCACAAAAAATGTTGTTTTCTGGCAAATTATTGGTAAATCACTTAGGACTGAAGTCAGAAAATATTGATAGACATTTTAATTTTAGATTTCACACCCTTCAGAAAATGCATGCTAAAGCAAAACCTGTTATTCTGTCAACTTTCTAAGTCTATAAGAGTAATATTTAAAAATTGTCTCTATTTTGGGGGATTTTGTCCCCTCATTATTTATGGCTTTGTCCAGATTTCTTGCTCTAAGAGGTTGAGAGGTATGCTAAGCTTATAAAGGCCCTAGTTGTCATTAACCTAGTATGAACTTATTAAGAGTTAATAATAAAAGATGTGCTGTATGCTGTTTTCATTAAGCACTTCCAGCATGCATGTTTGTTTACAATACCAAAGTGTATAAAAGGGTATGAACATTTATGTTTCACATGGTAATTTGCAGGGTATGAACATTTATGTTTCACATGGTAATTTGCAGGGTATGAACATTTATGTTTCACATGGTAATTTGCAGGGTATGAACATTTATGTTTCACATGGTAATTTGCAGGGTATGAACATTTATGTTTCACATGGTAATCTGCAGGGTATGACCATTTATGTTTCACATGGTAATCTGCAGGGTATGAACATTTATGTTTCACATGGTAATCTGCAGGGTATGAACATTTATGTTTCACATGGTAATCTGCAGGGTATGAACATTTATGTTTTACATGGTAATCTGCAGGGTATGAACATTTATGTTTCACATGATAATCTGCAGGGTATGAACATTTATGTTTCACATGGTAATGAACATTTATGTTTCACATGGTAATTTGCAGGGTATGAACATTTATGTTTTCACATGGTAATTTGCAGGGTATGAACGTTTATGTTTCACATGGTAATTTGTAGGATATGAACATTTATGTTTCACATGGTAATTTGCAGGGTATGAACATTTATGTTTTCACATGGTAATTTGCAGGGTATGAACATTTATGTTTCACATGGTAATTTGCAGGGTATGAACATTTATGTTTCACATGGTAATCTGCAGGGTATGAACATTTATGTTTCACATGGTAATCTGCAGGGTATGAACATTTATGTTTCACATGGTAATCTGCAGGGCATGAACATTTATGTTTCACATGGTAATTTGCAGGGTATGAACATTTATTTTTCACATGGTAATTTGCAGGGCATGAACATTTATGTTTTTCACATGGTAATTTGCAGGGTATGAACATTTATGTTTCACATGGTAATCTACAGGGTATGATCATTTATGTTTCACACGGTAATTTGCAGGGTATGAACATTTATGTTTCACACGGTAATTTGCAGGGTATGAACATTTATGTTTCACACGGTAATTTGCAGGGTATGAACATTTATGTTTCACACGGTAATTTGCAGGGTATGAACATTTATGTTTCACACGGTAATTTGCAGGGTATGAACATTTATGTTTCACACGATAATTTGCAGGGTATGAACATTTATGTTTCACATGGTAATTTGCAGGGTATGAACATTTATGTTTCACACGGTAATTTGCACTGTGTGTACATTTATGTTTCACACGGTAATTTGCAGGGTATGAACATTTATGTTTCACATGGTAATTTGCAGGGTATGAACATTTATGTTTCACACAGTAATTTGCAGGGTATGAACATTTATGTTTCACATGGTAATTTGCAGGGTATGAACATTTATGTTTCACATGGTAATCTGCAGGGAATTAACATTTATGTTTCACATGGTAATCTGAAGGGTATGAACATTTATGTTTCACATGGTAATTTGCAGGGTATGAACATTTATGTTTCACATGGTAATCTGCAGGGTATGAACATTTATGTTTCACATGGTAATCTGCAGGGTATGAACATTTATGTTTCACATGGTGATTTGCAGGGTATGAACATTTATGTTTCACATGGTAATCTGCAGGGTATGAACATTTATGTTTCACATGGTAATCTGCAGGGTATGAACATTTATGTTTCACATGGTAATCTGCAGGGTATGAACATTTATGTTTCACAAGGTAATCTGCAGGGTATGGACATTTATGTTTCACATGGTAATCTCCTTGGTATGAGCATTTATGTTTTCACATGGCTATTTGCAGAGTATGAACATTTATGTTTCACATGGTAATTTGCAGAGTATGAACATTTATGTTTCACATGGTAATTTGCAGGGTATGAACATTTATTTTTCACATGGTAATTTGCAGGGTATGAACATTTATGTTTCACATGGTAATCTGCAGGGTATGAACATTTATGTTTCACATGGTAATCTGCAGGGTATGAACATTTATGTTTCACATGGTAATCTGCAGGGTATGAACATTTATGTTTCACATGGTAATCTACAGGGTATGAACATTTATGTTTCACACAGTAATTTGCAGGGTATGAACATTTATGTTTCACACGGTAATTTGCAGGGTATGAACATTTATGTTTCACACAGTAATTTTCAGGGTATGAACATTTATGTTTCACATGGTAATCTGCAGGGCATGAACATTTATGTTTCACATGGTAATCTGCAGGGTATGAACATTTATGTTTCACATGGTAATCTGCAGGGTATGAACTTTTATGTTTCACATGGTAATTTGCAGGGTATGAACATTTATGTTTCACATGGTAATCTGCAGGGTATGAACTTTTATGTTTCACATGGTAATCTGCAGGGTATGAACATTTATGTTTCACATGGTAATCTGCATGGTATGAACATTTATGTTTCACATGGTAATCTGCAGGGTATGAACATTTATGTTTCACATGGTAATCTGCAGGGTATGAACATTTATGTTTCACATGGTAATTTGCACAAACTTCATGAGTAACTTCAGCTGCTATGCTTTTGCCATAAGTGGGTGTTTTTTAATGCCTTAGCATTTTACTTATTCAAAGTGAAAAAAAAACGCGATTACGAAATTAACAATATAGGCAATAGTGGCTCCTTTTGTGAATAAGTGATACAGAAGTGCGAACTTGAGGACTATGAACACCCCTCCATACACACAAGCACTTTGTCATAATGTTTTCAGAGCTGCATATATTTTCCTGCTGTCCAATCACAGACATTGCAAAGTTCATGTTCTTCTAGCCTCAATCTTTAATGTAGTTCTCTCCCTCAGAACCACCTGCTTCTTGAACAGCGGGAAACGTTCCTTCACTGCTCCCTTCTTCTTTGCCACTTGAAGCCTGTGCTCATTTTCCGCTGCTCTTTCGCCTTTCTCCAAGGGAATTGTCCAAGGGCTTATGTGATGTGGCACTGGTTTTGAATCACTCTGTAATACATATCATTTGCTAAGAACTCCAGGAACACATTACTTTTAGTATCCAGAATTCAGTGAGCCTGCATGTCTAGGATTTTCGCTTGGGGCTTAACTTATTTTCTTTACTCTGTGTGCCTCATCACATATATTTTTGCAAAGTAAATAGTCATAGAGAAGCATAAACAACCCATTTTAGGGTGGCAGAGCAGAATAAGCAAAGGGCCAAATAACTGCCCTCCCAGTACACATAAAGTCTTCATACTCTCCTGTACTCTACTCAATGTACCCAATAACATTTTGAGGAAATTCATCCATTTCTTAAGAATAATGAAAACTTAAAATAGAGCACATCAAAAAGGCAAAGCTAGACCAACAATTTAACCAACAACAGAAGAAAACACACAGAATCCCAGACAGACAGAGATGTAGAGAGGGCAGACAATATCAGCATATGCCTAATAAGCTTACATCAGAATCTTAAACAACGCCCACATATTAAGAGTGGACTAAGCAATAGTAGGAGGGAAAAATGATAATTGTTCAGTTACATTTCTCATTGCTAGAAAAAGGGAGGACCTTCTGCCTTGATAGTTTATAAAAATGATTTATAGGCTAACTATTGCAAGATCAATATGTGACAATTTATAGAGTATGCTAACACAGCCATAAGCAAAAAATTCACGTATTATTTATTTATTTTATTTTACATTTGGTAACCAGGAAAGTCCAACTGGATACAGGTCCTTTTTCATTGGAGGCCTGGGGAGAAAAGCTCCACATACAAGATACAAATGCTAGATACAAATACAATTCAAATTACAGTTCGAAGAAAAAAAAATAATGTAAAATAACATCATACAATGTACAATACAGTGATACAGAAAGTGTGATTATAAATCCAGTTGATGAAAGGCACAGGTTACAGTATATACAGAAAAATGCAGTTTAAGACATATAATTTGTGGTCAGAGAGGACCCACACCACAGATTTTAGGTAGCAACACTATACATACACTTATCTATAAGGGATATGAAAAAAAGACCTTTTGCAGTTTTACATTCTAAATCTAGGTTTGAGAAACATTATACACTGGAAATTCTTGTTGATATGTAGTACTGCAGAATGAACAAGGAGTTGAGAAATCAGAGTCTCAGAATACTGAGGTTAGTAGCTTGGTAGTTTAATTGGTGCAAGTGAGTTAGACAGCTTCATAATATGAAATTGAATTAACCAGGGCTGGTGCAGAAGCATAGCCATGTATCTGCCAGATGAGTTTTTAGCATTTGTTTAAATTTTGTTAAGGAAGAATGGGATACTATAATGTGGGGCAGAGCATTTCAGCTTTTAGATATGAAGTTGGAGAAAAGGGAATCACCAGCTGTGTTGTTGGGTTTTGTTACCTGTAATAGTAATCTATTACTTGAGCAAAGTGATCTATTGTTTGAGTGTGGAAGTATTAAATTTTGGGGTCTATATTATATTTTCGAAAGTTTCAAACATCTAACATCATATGGTCGACACCAAATGAGCAATGTTTGAAATTTTGAAAATATAATAAAAAAAAAATAAAAAACTATACTTACCTAAATGTTGTAGGCAGGGGGGGCTACGCCCCCACACCCCCGCTACTTAAATATTCTTACTCTGAGATCACATTGCATTGAAGTAAATGGAAAATATTCCCTACGGCAATTTTCATGTTACATGTGTGATGTTTCGACCAATCGGGTTCGCTCAATACGCATTCACTGTTTACAATTTTCGATCACGCAATAGAAGCCCAAATTTTGAAGGGTGGGGTTTTGTCAGGTTGGTGAAGGATTTTGTGGACAAAAATCACAGAGGAGGAGGAGTTGGGGAAGTTCAAGCCAATTAAGCTGTTTAAGAGCTGAACAATGATGTGACCTGAAAGGAGAGTCTTCGGCAAACCTGGCTATTTTATTGTAGCAGGAATCGAGTTTGGCAATTTCAGTTGTTCTCAAGTTTGTGAGTATTGGGGAGGCATAGAGGAGTGTAGATATGAGATGGATATGTGCAGTGGTGGATTTGGCCTCTTTATTAAGAAATTATTGATTTCTGTAATGAACGCTCAATTGTTTATGCACTTTCTTTATGGTCTGGGAGATATGGATATCAAATTCCATGTTACAATCGATTCTGATACCCAGAAGCTTAATTTGAGTTACAGGAGAAATGATGGTTTTATTCTTAATATAATATAATAATAACACAAATTGTACACTGTAGTAATATAATATAATAATAATACACTTTGCACAGTGTAGTTAACAAAGACCAAATGCGCAACAGTGGCTCCAAAGCCAAAATGAAGAAATAAGTGTAAAATCAGCAAACTATGACTGACTTTTACCCATGGCAATAATGAATCCTATCAACTATCATACTGTTATAGTACACTGTACAAGAACTTATCTATGAATTGCCTTAGGCAAAGGCATATATGAAGCTGCATGCCTTTTTTAGTGGTTTATATGTTTTGTGCTGAAATGGATTAGTTTAAAGGCATATTTATCATTTATCTGTTGGTATATATTTTGTTAAATTGCATTTTTTGAATGTCATTGTCTGGTTATTTATTTATTGACTTTTGTCTGTCGTGTCATGATTTTTTTTTCAGGGGACTAAGTTGTGGATGGTGGTATAAAATTCTAAAAGTCTTGTCTTTGCTGCTACATGAATAAAAATATATGGAAATACATTAATTAAATGCTCTGTGATACAGGACACATATGAAGGCACTAGCAAGTACAAGATAGCTATTCTAAATATTCAGATTAGAGAAATATTGATGCAAAAAGAAAAAAAGTATAAACCTGTAAGGGGAACAGCTGCAAGTTTTGTATCCTTGTTGATTTCTATACAATGCATTTAATAATCTTAGCTGCTGTCTTACATCAGACTCCACTACCTTATAATACACTTATTAAAAAAAATCTTAAAC
Organism: Protopterus annectens; assembly: GCF_019279795.1. NCBI lineage: Eukaryota > Metazoa > Chordata > Ceratodontiformes > Protopteridae > Protopterus > Protopterus annectens. Next base: position 775,314,279 of record NC_056727.1, on the reverse strand, counting down.
ATTTATAAATCTATTATTCATAGATGAACATTTTTTGACAACAAAAGGCTGCCATTGACAAACGACACTCCTATATCCTAAGGATATATAAGGTAATAAGGCATTTTTTTGTCTACTGTTATTTGTAAGATTGTGAAAACCTTTGAATAGCAAGTAAGAAAACTTCCATGAAGCTATTGTATCCATTTTCAAATGGCTACATGCCTTTATGAGTCATATACTCATGCAGTCATAAGCTCATTTTTCACTCAGAAGCCTTGCCACTTAGGCACAGAAAGTGTGGCACACTCATCCACTTCATGCTCAGAAGAAGCAGTGCAGATATATTAACTGAATGTGTCTAGATGGGACATTATGTCCCAGTCCACTCAGGAGGGAAAGGAAGAAAGATTTGTTAAGGGACTTGCTTCTTTTATAAATGCTGGCCTTAGGCATAGGCCAACTAGGTGGCTGCCTAGGGTGCCGCTCTAACTGGGGCACTTTTCCAGTAATCTGGATGGTGTAGGTAGACCACAATGGGGGCACTGAGTAGTGTTGGGGGTGCTTTGTAGACCTTTTGCTTAGGGCACTAGTTGAGCAAAGGCCAGCCCACACCCAACTCCACTTCCTGTACTCTTGTTACAGAAAGGAAGTGATTGGCAGTACAGATACAGATGCTTATTGTGTTTGTCTTACTGACAATAACTGAGCAAGTAATGTGGAATTATGTTATTACATATTAATTCATTTGCAGTAGAAAGTTTCCTGCACTGTTCCAGTTTGTTTTCTGTTTGCTGAAAAGCATGCTTCTGGTGTTCCTGTCTTATATTGCCTTTCTCACATATGACATTGTCAGACATCATAGAGCTCCCTACTTCTGCAGCTCACTTAACTCTTATATTCTGGGTCACTGTCTAGGCTACTTCATGTGTCTGACTACTGTAGATATGTGCATGACTGCATGTGTTTTCTGACTGTTTTGTTAGGACTTCATTAGTTTTGTCCAGTATTAGACTTAGTTAAGATCGAACTTTATCCAAATGACTACTCTCTTCCTTTCCGCTCCACCTAAAATCTAATCTCTCAGAGTAAAAACACCACCTACTCCAATGACATTTTCTGACTTTCCACTTTCCAATTTATAGATGCTCTTTCTGTTTCAGTTATATGACTCTTCTTTACTATTAATCCCATATTCCTTCTTCATGCTCCTAGCCTGCCTAGGTTACTTTATGTCCATGTAGAAGTACTAACCAATCAAGTTGCCCTTATTATTTAGCCAGCAATAACATCCCCTTCTGACAGCTCATAACTTCATTTTCAGTTTTCTCATTGTGGTAGTTCTTATTCTGGTGCTTACTCTCCCATCCTTCCCTTATGTTCGTGGAGCATCATCCTACTTCTTTTACTCTTGTTTTCTTCAGTGTCATAGTTTGAACATAAGAAACCTTGCAGGCATCACTATTCCCCTCATCAGTCTTACTCCTTCAGCACCCATCAGCCATACTTCAGGACTCTTGTCACCTTCTTCAGCACCCATCAGCCATACTTCAGGACTTTGTCACCTTCTTCAGCATCCATCAGCCACACTTCAGGACTTTGTCACCTTCTTCAGCACCCATCAGCCATACTTCAGGACTCTTGTTACCTCCTTCAGCACCCATCAGCCATACTTCAGGACTCTTGTCACCTTCTTCAGCACCCATCAGCCATACTTCAGGACTTTGTCACCTTCTTCAGCACCCATCAGCCATACTTCAGGACTTTGCCACCTTCTTCAGCACCCATCAGCCATACTTCAGGACTCTTGTCACCTTCTTCAGCACCCATCAGCCGTACTTCAGGAGTTTGTCACCTTCTTCAGCACCCATCAGCCATACTTCAGGACTCTTGTCACCTTCTTCAGCACCCATCAGCCATACTTTAGGACTCTTGTCACCTTATTCAGCACCCCATTAGCTATACTTGAGCTTTCTGTCTTTTTCCCTGGTATCCCTCTGCCAAACTTCAATCCTATGTGTTCATTTTCAGCACCCGCCACCATTCTTCAGTGCTCTGATTTATTCCTCAGCACCCCTTTGCCATACTTTATCCCTCTGCCTCCTTCCTCTGTACCTCTATGCCATGCTTTATGCCTCTACCTCCTTCCTCTGCACCTCTATGCCAAACTTTATTCCTCTGCCTCCTTCCTCTACATATTTACTCCATACTTTATCCCTCTGCCTCCTTCCTCTGCACCTTTATGCCATACTTCAATTTCTTTTATCTTGAAGAATCTTACTGTGACACATTAATCCTCATTATACTCTGTAACTGGTATATTAGAAACTTTGCAGAAAAATGGCTGTGAACTTATATTTTCAATATCAGGAGCAGTTTCACAGCAAAGAGCGAAGAACTTCTATCAGAATAATGGAAAAACTAACAATCGGAGATAGATACAAAAATCCATAATGAGATTTCAGCTGGGCTTTGTAGAGATACTGCTTCCCAGTATCCATGCAGCTGTGCACATTCCTAAAACTCACCTGACAACTGTTGTAATCCTGCTAGCATAAAAGTGGGACACTGAAGAGGTAAGGAGGACTGCATGACTTGCTACAAAGGGACACATTTAACGATTGTGAGGGTCTATGTTGAAGCACATGTGACGGGCACAGCCAGTGTAGGAGTGATAACCTGTCCCATGACACATCCCTATCAATGGCTAAACCTTATGAAAGCAGCTCCTAAGGCAAAGGTGCACTATAGTATTGGTAAGCTCTGGTACTAGTAAGTAAAGAGCTTGCTAAGACAGTCCACAGCATGTAGTCAGAGATATACAGTACTAAAAAAGGTCACTGGCCTGACTTTGCAGAAGATCTTGACTTTCCCTGCCAGAAACTGCTAAACTTGCTGACTTAGAAGAGAAATTAAACAAATGTAGACCAGCTTTACTGTACATTGTTATCAGAATGCAAAAAAAAAAAAAAAAATACATTAGTACAACCTGCCTTTCAAATTATAAATAATAGTCTGTTTGCAGAGCAAAGGAGTAACAGGAGGTTAAGCTACGTAACATAAACTTCTGGGGCTGCGGGTCATTCTGAACTGCGCTAAGTAAGAACTACAAAGTTTATGCAGAGTATCTGAAATATTTTTTCTTAACCAATGGTGGGACTGATGAAAATGAAATAAGTCTTGATGAATAGAAATATTACTAATACACGTATCTACCTTTTCCATTATTCTTCTTTGTTTGATAAGCTTGCCTCAAAAAAACATTATTTTTAAAGTATAACACTTTTGTCAACCTGCTTATTCCCTCAAACCACATTGCAATAACAAAATCATTCAAATTTCAGAAAAGAGATCAAATGGCTGGAGAAAGAATTTGATGTTTTGTATGCAGCTGAGCAAAAGAGCTATCAGAACATTATCTTTTTTCTTGAATATCCCCATAATACACTGAGGGGCAGATTTATTTATGGTTTATGGAATGAGAATTTTTAGGAAGGCTTGCTATCCAAAGCAGATCTCACTTTAACAAAGGCAAATGTGATTGCAAATGCTATAGAAACTGCCACAGGGGATGATGTAGAATTGCAAGCAGGAATGAAGCTAGAATCACATGTGTACAGAATAAGCAGGAATGAAAACAGCCTATTGTTCAAAGAAGCTGAATTTTCATTGTTGATAAAGCACCTAAGCTTATCCAAATAAAGCATGATGCTGCTTGGCTAGGCAAAAATCAAACAAAGCACTTGACTTTCATAAAACACAAATCTCTACAGCAAGTAAAGGGCATGAACACAACTTTTACTACGCTGCACAGATTTCTAACAACTAGCACTAAAAGCATTACTTTTTGTGTTTTGTAACATTTCATATTACTGTGGGCAAAGCGACAATTTAGTCAAGAGGAAGTACATGCTCACCAGCATTTTCCGCCAGTGCCCACTGACAGTTACCTGACAGACTGGACTGGTGAACTAGACATTACGCATTGATAAGTGATCACACAAGTTCTTGATGCAGGGTCCAACACCCCTAAAAATGCTATATCAAAACAGATAAGCTCTAAATAATGAATGCATAGAGACAAACACGAGGTCCCAATGCATGGTCCAGTCACATTAGAAAGGGAAACATTGTGGGACTGTTCCTAGTCAGAACTATGTATATAAGCATTTATACAACCCAAAGACAACAAAGTCCTGCACAAGTAGAACTCTTATGAGAAAGTTGTAAGATACCACTCAGCAAAACTGGGTATAAGAAATGCTAAACAGAAGAGAGATAGCCAATTTAAATTTTTTTTTATGAAAAAGGTGGAACTTAATATTTAGAAATGCCATGTAAATCAAGTGATGCTACTAATAGTTTTATAAAAACACCAAGACAGTGTTTATTTGAATTTTGTTCTGTATGAAGTCATTTTGGACTCCAAGGTGGTAATGTATTTAGAGAAGACCCAGTAGAACAACAGTAAGGAACCTATTTATTACCTGCTGTAATCATTTAATCAAGTAATTAATTAATTAACAAGCACCAATATAACTGCTCTGTTTTTTTCTAAATTGTCCAAGTCATGCTTAAAATGGGCCATATTTACTTAGCACACTTAATTGTTGAAAGTAAATAAATTAATTTGTGTGTATGACTAATCTATCAGTAGAACAAGTTAATTAAATATTCATATGCCTGTATTATAATCCAGATAGCTGATGTTATGAAGTGTCAGTGAATTTTAGCCTCTAGTCTTAAGTTCGATTCCTTCAGTTTCTATTTGCATCTTTTGTGACTGAGCAAGTCACTTAACCAGAATTGTGCATTTGTCGCATCAATAAAAAAAGAGTTACATGTGCTTACTGAGACTTATTCAGTTATAAAATGAAAAAAGGACAGAAATTGCATATTCACTCTTTATTCTCAATAAAAGCAATTGATTGTACATGCAGGGGCTACTTTATCCTGTGTGTCAAAACTGAAAGTATGAGTGTTTTAATTTTGGTTGCATTTAATTGCTTAAATTGCAATTAAGAAAAATGTCAGCTACAACATATTTAGTATATTAGAACTAATTATGCATTGTAAACACTGATATTGGCATCAGTGGTAATATTAACACTGTACTCGCATTCCCACCATCACTGTTGAACTCGACTTCCTGGAGCATGTCTTCTATCTATAGCATTCATCTGTTCCTGATGAAATTAGATGCTGCTACAAATCCGAAGGTTCACTCGTCAAAAAACAAACTGAACAAGCCTAGAAATCATACACAAGTGAAACCACCATGAAAAAATACTGCTGTATAAAAGTCCAACTGTTTTATTAGAACAAGTACAAATAAAAAAGAACAGATGAGTGCTTTCACGTACCGGCTAGTACGCTTCTTCAGATCTTAACATCTAGATTTTCAAAACCACTTTTATACAAAAGCTCATACTCTGGTCTATTCATCTGTTCCTATTAGAGGTGGCAGCATGAGGCGATGATTAACATTCTGCTCTATTGCTATTTATTGACATGCCTTAATCTGTCTGTATCTGTCTGTGCAATGTCTTGAAGTAGGCAAACTGCATGCAGATTTCCACACGTAGTTCCAATGTGAGAAGTGGGAGGCATCATGTACATGTCCACACATGTTCTCACACTGAAGTCCACATATGCAACAGGTAGCACACTTGCTTTTGGTGCAGAAGGCTGTGGGTTCTATTTACACACCAGGCAGATCAATTACTGTCACTGAAGTGCAGCATGAGAGGGGTGCTGCAGTCCTGAGTGTGCTATTCTTCGGATAAGACATTAATCTGATGTTTGAGTTGGTGGTAGCTCAGGTGGATATAAGAGATCCCACAGTACCTATCAAAAAGTGTATGGAGAGTTCCCTGATGCCCCAATGACCTGGCCAAATGTCCTTTAGTAGTATAAATACTACCTTGAGTCTCCCTTGAAAAGAGGTTACTACCCTAACTGGACCAACCTAGTCAATAACGGATAAATAAAATAATAATAAAATGAATGTGCTGCCTTTGCGAGGAGTAGTAGATCTCATGCATTTTCACATTTCTGATTCTGCTGTAAAGAGTGGGAGGCTTTGCACATTTAACCATATGCTTCCAATATAAGAAGTGAAAGGGATCATGTAAACTTGTGGTGCCCATGTGTGGAGTGGGGGTACCACTTTGAGAAGTCTGACAGCTGTCTATGTGCCAAGGCTTTAGTTAGTTTGTAAACCATGCTAACATGCAGTTCTAAAGTGTTCTTTATGAATGGAGTATATTATAAGCGTTTTTTTTTTCCCTTTTTTGTAATACCTATTCATTTTTGTGACGTTTAAAAGTATGGCAATGGGTATGTTAGGATTGTTTAGTTTTATACTTTAGTTCTGTTTTTTAATTTACTTTGTTTTACTTTATATACATTTGTATTGTTAAACTTTGGTTTGTTTTGCTATTTCTATGGTACTTGCTTTAGGTGGGCATTTTGTTTTTTGGGGGGGTGAGAATTTTGTACTCAAAGTATAAAGTTACCTTTTTTTTTCACAACACATTGTGGACTCAATTTCATTTTGTTTTAATTTTCCTTTTTTGTTAAACTGTCATATGGGGTTGCATTTTTTTCATTGGGCTAGAGTGTTTTAGGGGATCCCTATCAAATTATCAAATGTCCGAAAATTTGAAATTCATATGGCCGAGACCATATATATAATATATATATATATATATATATATATATATATATATAGATGTGTGTGTGTGTGTTTGTCTATCTATATCTATATATACAGATATAGATACACAAACACACAGACACACACACACACACACACACACACACACACATATATATATATATATATATATGAATATATATGGGTCTACGTTGAATCGCCAAAATGACATTTCAACGAAACCCAGCTGGCTGACTCCACTTCACCGAAATGCTATTACAATGAAACCACGGACTGCTGAAATCCTTTCCCTGTGAAAGAAAACAATTGGCCACCACAAAAAAAAAAAAACCTAAACAGACCAAAGTTAAACCCACCCAAGTCCCACACCCCCTTTACTTAAATATACCAACTCCAATATCACACTACACTGAAGCTGCTGCTGCTGCTGCTGCTGCTGCTGATGATGATGATATAGAGAAATAGCGAGAGACAAACAGAGAGAAAGAGTGATTGTACATAGCTTGTGCTAATTCTAACAGTGTGTCTGGGACTTTGAATTATTGCAGGACTGCCCATATCAGTTTTACTGGGACATTGTAATATGTTTTCTTTATGTTTAGGAATGTTCAGTTTAATGTTTTCCTCATCTCCCAGAAAGATATGACTGTCTCTCTCCATACCACAATAAGTACGGTCAAATGCCATTTACCCCTAATGCATGAAACATCTTGTTTATACTTGCAGTGACTTCATCTGAGCCTGCTTCTTTCCCTAACTTCATTTTCCTTTTTTGTATATCTTTTAGGGGGGGGGGTTCCCCTTCGTCTTTCATCATAGGTTATGCATGTGGCAGTACAGCATCTGCAGCCCTTTGCTGAGGCACTTTCCACAAGCTGCTACAGGCTCTCTGATGTCTTGTTCTTTGACATTATAACTGTTCTCTGAACCTCTTTGTTAGCCAACCAGTATGCCTTATTAAACCGATCCATCTATTTTTTCTTCTACGTCTTCCCGTATTCTTTTTTTATTTTGGTACTTTTCTTAACTTCTACACAAACCCATCAGCTTTCCTTATGTAGCATATTTCCATGCCTGGGTCAACTGCATATCTGTCCTACTGTTCTCACCATGTTGTTTTAAGGTGCTGCTGTTGTCCTGCTCCATTTATTTCCTCTAGTTCCTGAGGTTCTAGTGCCATGAGTATTTCTATAATCTCCTGTATTTTTACTATAGTCAGCTTGCAGGCCTTCAGCCTCATATCTGTTGAGCTTAGGGATTTCTCTGACCACTGCTTACAGCTAACTGTAGCTATCAATAGTTTTTGATGGGGGCCAACCATTCCAGTAGGGATGACTTTGCAATTTCTGATTTGACACCAGTGTCCCTTCATTTCAAGGAGGAAGTCTAGATGAATTGAATGTATTTGCCACCATTATGCCATTTGTTTATTTATTTATATTTGTTTACTGGGAAACTCAGACTTGGCACAGGTGCACCAAAGCTCCAAGGTATCATATTTAATGCAATCAACATTTACAATAACAAATTTTATAATGCAGTTTCAGTGAATATCTATCATGATAGTAAGTATAATAAAACTTGTGTTGATATTCACAAACATTAAATTTACATGAGTTGTAGTCAGAATTCACAGACAGAAGAGTGGTGTATAAGATAGGTAGGAGTAGTTTAAGAAATAAAATAGAGTGAGGTATTAGAGGAGATAAGCAAGCTTGAGTGTTAACAGAGAAGTAGTCATGGAATAGTAATTTGCATGTGCTAATTAGAAGTATATATAGTAGTTTAAAAAGTACAATGAAGTTAGGTATTTGAAGGGGGATAAGCAAGTTAAGCAATTTAGTGCTTTAAAGGGAGGTATAACAAAGGTGATGAAGGGTGTTAGACAGCTATGTCGCAGATGAGGAGCCGGAAGAAAGCCATGAGGTAGAGAAGAAGTCTTTTAGTAATGGTTTGAAAAGATGAAGGTATGTGATAGATCATTTTCCAAACAGGAGTCTAGAACAGCATTTCCTTCATTCTTTCATTTGCTCCTAACATGTGGAAACAGGCAACCCTCATATTCTGTTCTGATTTTGCTGATATGAGCATCCAGGTTAGCCATTATCATGACTATTTCATTTTATCCTACTTTGCTTCGAAAGTTCTTTAATGGCTGCCTTAATGCCCTCTTTTCTTCACTATAGCAGTGTTGCCATGGAACATCAGCTAAGATCATAAAGACTTCACTGTCTTTATACTGGAGTCTGACTACCATGAGACTAATCGATTCTGATGACATCCCTCACTGGTTTTCAGAAAACTCTGTTTCACCACATTTTTCACTACATTTGTAGTCTGTCCTCCTCCTTCTGCATAGTAGTCTCTGGATCTCAGGCCAAGAAACATCACTAACTGCCGTTCTATCTTCTATTATGGATACACAGAATGTCCACTCTATTCCTTTCCATCATGATATCCTTCTTAGCTGCATCCTGTTCATGAACCTTTGTTCAAGGTAGCAGTCTTAATTCATTTTTGGAAGGTTGACTGGTTTTACTTCCAGATTTCACTCAATAAAGCTGTCCCAACTAATCCTAGTTGGACAATGTGACACCAACTAGATAGCTAGTACAACAGATTGTAAGGACTAACTACTCCCTAGATTTGTAAAAGTACTACTTCATGGATAGGTCTGTGGGCCAATAGAATGGTCTGCCTGAATGAATAGTAAATAATGAATCCACAGATACATTCAGGGATGGAGGATAGTGGGTAATATTTTAATTGCACTTAATGAAAAGGTTTTACATGCTTATCCTTTCTTTCCACCAACAAACAAATGCAATATCAGAAAACACACAGACAAAAGCACTGGAAACTATGAAATGCTGGTCTGGTGTATAACGAATATGACATAGTTATCTGCAATATATGGCAGCATCAGTTACACTGTCTTTGGATTACAGTGTTTAGTTTGCAAGACAAAAGATGTAAACTAGTATAAATGTTTAGCTACAACATAATACTGAGCATGAAAGTAACACAAAACGTGAGATATAATGCAAAGAAACACATATATTGTATGAACCAGTTTGGGTGAGCTTCTCATAGATACCAGTTTGTGAATTGCCATTTGTATAGGAATAGCTCTTGACCAATGATATTACATGCACTAAAAGAAATCACAGCAAGATAATAAGAATGGTTAACAGGATGTACTATTTCACAGAAAGGGTGGTGAGAGTTTGGGAAAAAACACCAAATAATGATTAATTGAAAGACCTAAGGACACTCTGGGTTGAGAAACAGATGAAAGATGAAACATATACTTCTCATGTGGGATCTAAAGTAACACACCATATACTAAATATGTGTTTAGCATGAAGATCTGCACAGTGCTGTATACCTGTTTTCACAATAAGATGCAAACAATTGCACAACATTCAAGACACTGATGCACAGCAATGTTAATTACACATTATACAACAACCCCCCATTAATATTCCAAAACGTGCATGCTGATTGGTCAGCGTGCACGTTGTAAATCAGACTTATACTAATGGAAAAAGGTCCGGTCGCCAGGACTTTTTCCATTAGTATGTCTTTTTTTACAGCAATGGAGAATGCAAGATCTCTGTTGCTTTTTAGACACTGTCTTGCTATGTTAAAGGAGTTTAACATAGCGAGACAGCTTTAAAAAGTAACGGAGATCTTCCTTTCTCCGTTGCTTTTTTTAAAGCTGTCTCGCTATGTTAAACTCCTTTAACATAGCGAGACACTTTGTAAAAAGCAACGGAGATCTTGTTTTCTCTGTTGCTTTTTTTAAAGCTGTCTCACTATGTTAAACTCCTTTAACATAGCGAGACACTTTGTAAAAAGCAACGGAGATCTTGCTTTCTCCGTTGCTTCCACCCACAGCTCTGTTGTACTGCGTAAGCATATGCATGCGCAGTACATCAGAGCTGCCGCAGAATACCAGACAGCTGTGGAAGGGCAGCAAGGAGGCATTATACAATGCCTTTATTTAAGAAAAGTATTTTTTTTCTTAAATAATGTCATTGTATAATAGCAATAACCCACTTCTGGGTGTGAGTAATGCTGGATTTACCCACGGTTGTCTTTGTTTGGCCAGTCGGGCTTTGCCCTTGTGACCAAACCACACCAACCGTGGGTAAATCCAACATTACCCACACCCAGGCATGGGTTATTGCTATAATAACAAATAGTTTCCAAAGCTAAATCAGAGAAACACACTTTTGAAGCATTCTGGTATTATACATGCAGCTATAGGATAAATAGCTAATTAAGAAATTGGCAATGTTTTTTTTTTTTTTTTTTTTTTTTTTTTTTTTTAACAACCAGGTATTTAATATGTTAGATACGTGTTATAGAGACATTTGTCAGTGTCAGAAGAGGACATACTTTGTTATGCAGTTTTGTAAAGAAAATTAATTGCAGTTTTAAAACAAGCCATCAGTGTTTGGCATTATCTGCTCCAAGAAAGAAAGGAAAGAACCTTTCATGTCAAAACAGAAACAGTGAGATGTACATTTAAAAATATAGACTTCTGAGAGCATAGAAAAGTAAAAGCTGTATCCAGTGTGTCCTTCGTAGCTACTAACATCACCACTTGATATTCCTGGCCATGTACCTTTATGTAAAGTAACTTTCTACGGGTCTGTTTCATCCTGCTTTTATTCTCAGATCACTGCCAACATTTAACATTTGCCTTTTAACACAGTATTTTTAAAACTTTTTTACATCCTTTTCTATACACCCCCACATCAGTTACAATGGATAGGAGTTCTTTTACTGGTCTGTTTTTCTCAAATTTTAACTCAGCGACAGAAACATTAATTATTCTACGTCTCCTCTCATCTCCCTCCTGACTGACATGCACAAGTGGATTGTACATAGCGTTTCATGTTTTTACCAGAATATTAATCCTATTTGTCACAGTTCTAAGGATTAATTCTACCTTTCCACATCCACTTGAGACTGTGGAATAATGTGACTAGAAACAAGTGTATTCCATGCAGTGTCTTTACAAAGCCAAATTATATGGAAGGAAAGTAGTATTAGTAGTATTAGTAGTATCAGTAGTATTAGTAGTATTCGTCAGTGTGCAGTCAAACATTCCTCTAGTGTTCTTTTTGTCTTCTTGTTCATCTAGCTTGTCTCTTACACATTTGTAACTCTGATGTTCATTTCTTTGGCATATTTCTAAGCAAAATCTATAATGGACAAACAGCTCAAATTTTTACTTCCCTAAATGGCAATGTTCTTTCATTCTTATAGTTTGCTTCAATTCTTCTTTCCACTTATTTGAAGCTCTACATACTTCAAAGTTCACATTTTATTGTAATTTTACAATGGTTATCTCTTTTTATTTTCTGACGTGTTTGTTAATCCACCCTCTGCTTCTCAGCTAAGCTTTTTTAACCATTATATTCAGTAGCACTGTATTTGTTCAGCTGTGCTGCCTTCTGTCAGTACTATTACATTGCAGTTTTATCAGTATTTGCACAGTTTTACCAGTATTTGCTCCATTAGAACAAGCAGTTTCCATAATTACTTTGTTAGTGGGCATATTTTCATTGAATGCATTGAGCTGAAATATTTTTTGTTATTATTGTTGAACAATGCCATTACTTTCCTTTGATGCAGAATGAAATATTTCAGACTTAAGTTCTTTATCAGTAAACGTTTTAAAATGACGCAGCAACTAAATACCCAGTAATTTGCACTCAAAATATTAGACCCCATTGGTTCTAAATTTTGTTCCAATAAGCATTAGAACTGGAAAGGTTGAGAATAAATCTTGTGTGTTCATATTCATATATAACTGAAAACTAGCTGCACAAAAATCTGTTTGTGAATAAAAGTGTGTGTGTGTGTGTGTGTGTGTGTGTGTGTGTGTATCGTGGTGAGATAGAAAGCTGAATCTAGAACGTAGAGATACTGCAACATTCATACTAGTGGAATCAGAGCTGGCAGAAGATGATGTTATGTACCATGATGATTTTTTTTATTAATTAATATTTTGTAGTAATACAAACTGAGGTAAGTAACACAGTCAATATTGTCTGTTATATACACCTGGCCTGGAGACAATAGTTTAAGGTGTGTGTGTGCGTGTGTGTGTGTGTGTGTGTGTGTGTGTGTGTGTGTGTGTGTGTGTGTGTGTGTGTGTGTGTACATGTATATGTGTGCTTTTGTGCACATTTGTGCCAGTGTGTAGGGTGCATGTATATTCTTTTTTCTATGGTTGGCAATGTTGTGTGCGCATGATATAAATTTAGGGAATTCCTCATCATATGTGACAACCCCCTGCTGTTTTACTGCCATTTCAGCTATTTATAGATGAAGTAACCTGATGGGTCACATATGCACATATGCACACAGACATCCTTTGAATACTATTTTTTTTTAATGGCAGCTGAACTGATTACATAAATCAAACAAATTATGGTAATTTTCTAGAAGAAACTGTTGGAAGACTGAAAGGGCACCGATGCTAATATCACTCAGATGAAACACCTTTACAATGAGCTTTATTACTGCTCCATGGGATTATTTTTCATGGCTACTTATTATTGTTTCATCAAGTTTGCTGTTAGTATTGCTGGATGTATGAAGGTCTTTTTTCCCTTGTAGTCTCATTTCTTATTTTTCTTGTTATTTCACTGAATTCCCTGTTACCGATTATCACAGTAATACATTTTACTAATGTGCGTCCATTTTGGCTTCAGAGAAGTCACTTGTAAATACTTTCAAATTGACAGGATCACATAAAAGAGATAGTCTAATTTTATTCCTTCCAGCTAAATCTTGACTATACATATCCTACAGTTTAAACTCTACAAGGACACCTTAACCCCTTGTAGTTTTAAATCCCTTGTTAAACTCTTCCTTAAATTTCCCTTCCCCCTAATTAATAGTTACTAATCCCCAATTTTTCTGCAAACCTTTTCACACCTCTATCCCCTCCCACTTCACCTCCATATATAAGTGCACATATGGTAAACAGGATATTATGCTAGTGACTTGTCTTTAAATTCTGTAATTCATTCAATAATATGGAAATTTCTAGTATGTACCTTTCTTGGTAATTTTATTTTCATCTTTGTAATTCTTGAGTTGTCATTTTTATTTACTTGCATTTGTAACTCTGATTTAAAGAATTTTAACGTTGTTTTGGGCAGAATCTAGAAATGGTCCTTCTGTATCATTCTACCTCGGTTAACTACAAAAAACAAACAAACAAACAAATAAATAAATACATAAATGTCTTTACTTATTTTTGCACAAGTTATTCACTTTCTGTTTGGAAAATTGCTAAATCAGTTGAAAGGAGAGAAAATTTGTCATCGCAGAGTGCTCTGGTAAAACCAAAAGGGAAAAGCAACTATCACAGATAGACAAGTAATATCCCACACACACTCACACCCACACACATTATGTTGGTGATGGTTGTCTGGCTACCAATATTCCCCAAGATATTATCTTTGGGGATATCAACATTAACATTATCAGCACCTCCATTTCAGCTATTGCTGGCTTCCAGATAGGCATGGCATTACCAGTGTTATCAAGGACTATACTAGATCCAACTTTAAAACAGGAAATTACTGTCTACTGGATCCATTTGTTACTAACATCCAAGATACATTCTCTAACCTCCATATCCTCCCACCTTCAAGAAGACCACCCTTTAATCACATTTACCCTAAATCCTCCTTATAAAAAGCCTTCCATACTAATTACTTTCAGACTCAAGTCAGTTGCAGACACACAGTCCCTTGATAATGACTTATCCAGAACAAACTTGGATCCCATTCTTATCACCCTTGACACATCATCAGTAGCCTCTTTCCTCACAAATATCTTACTTTATCTTCAAGATAAATACTTTCCTCAAATTTCTGGACCTTTGAAATCTCTACAAAGACATTATCTTACTACTGAAGAGAAATTTTGCTTCAAAGTAAGGCACAAAGTCTGGAATCAATAGAAGTCCCCCCTCCTTACTGAATGACAGAGAAGCATTCACTGCTGAGTGAAATATGGAAATCAGGGGATACAAAACAATATCCCTCTGTACTGCTGACATCTTTTGTCCATCATTATCATGAGACATTCTGAAATCTAGTTAACAGAACATGTGGCAGATCACCCCCTAAAAGACCATTCCAAAAGGGAATGAATTTTCACTGCTGCAAAGTCCTTATCACATCCTCACTTTCTAGTTGAATTCTCTTCAATACGTAAAATCCTACACTTGAGGAACTCAGCACCCCCATCAGTGCAACAAATCCCTTAAACCCAGATTCCTCCACCTCCTCAAACCCCTCTATTGACTCCCCCTTTCTACTTCGTCTATAAAAACAAAGGATATCTCATGTACTGGGGATAATGTTTTCCATCCCAAATGCTATATCCTGATACCCCTCTAACACTGATTTAACCACTGATTCACTAAGGGAGTTATGTCACAGGAATAGAACATAGCCAGAAGAAAATATTTACTCAAGGTTAAAAGCCATGAACTACCAAAGACTGCAGAACAATTTCAAAACTCCTAACTGTAGGGAAAAGTCTAGAAAAATGTATATGCATTTATCCCCTCACAATATATCCAAGCCTGTAGACTCATTTCACTCCACCAACTTGGTTTCTGAACACAAAGGAGAACAAGGCCTGCCATTTGTACACTTACAGATGACATTTTCCAGAGTCAATAAAGGCATGATAGCAAACTCCCCTTTTTCATTGATTTCACAAAAGTGGCAATTTATTTTTATTTTTTTATTTTGTGTTTGTTTATCAGATTTATCTAACCCTTTTCAGTGGAGCTCCCATGGAGAAAAGCTTCAACATATTACAAACATTTTAACAGGCATTCAATTATACATGAACACATGTTAAATAATATACATTAACAGTTACACAAATACACAAATAATTGCTAATTAGATTACATTCTTATGAAAACAGAGGCAATTATTACAGTGTAAAATATACTTATGCATTAGTAAAAGGGTGTAAAGCAGGTTCAAAGAAAATTATATATATGGCTATCATAAGGTTTTCATTACAAGTATAGAGGTGGGGGAGAGCAGTGTCACAGACCAATGTATGTAGCTGTGTGATGCTAGTGAAACTATTCATGTACTGGTGAATACTGGTTGTGGGGTATAAGATTCTGAATGAAGAGAAATTGTTTCATGATATGGCAAGCTGAAGACTATAGTGACATTTATTCTGGAGATGGTACAGGAGCAAATCCATTGATTTTATAGGTGAAGTTTTAGCTGTGTTTAAATGAGTTTGCATTTTGATGGATTTCTTTGGTAGTGGTATATAGTTCCCTAGTTTAGAGACTAGGATGACTTTGAATATTTTTATTCTGAGGGGGGATAGAGTGTTTAGAACACCTCAAAAGATGTTGTTAAACTTAGAGATAGCCTCAATCATGGGGAGAGTCTTCAGTGAATCCCAGTTAAGGAGATGTTGTATATTAATAAAAGTGTCTTCATAAAAAGTAGTATGTTTTCTTACCAGGATTTAATGATGTGTTTTGAAACAGTTCCTTTGGTACCTTATGGTGCAGATTTTTAAATGATCACTTAGGCTGCCTGACAGAGTTCTATGGGATGGCACTTTATTTGGAGAGAATATGAGGATCCAAATGAGGGTCGATTGGCTGGCTGTGGCTTTGTTATATCTAGCTGGTGTAGTTATAAGTTAGGCGAACTTCTACAAATGTATACTATTGGTTAGATTTTCAGATTGCATGGTTTACCAATATGTACTAACATCACCCATAATTATGGTTTCATGAAGAATGTTTGAGGAGGCTCAGCAGAGAATATCTTCCAGTGTGTTTGAATTGTTACCTGAGGGTATGTATATAGGTTTTACCATCAAAATGAAGAAAGAAGGTTCGTCGAAAATGGGAATGTCGAATGTCAGTTGGTTGCTTCCTGTATTGCCACCTTCAATTCTGTGAGTATCCTTTGCAGCAAATGCCACTGTGCATTCATTTATATGTGGTTGATGAATACCGATCACGGTACAGTCATATCAGGAAATGTATCCTTTTCCTCACTGTAGTGTAATCTTGGAGTTGGAATATATAGTTTGCAGGGGGTGTGGGGGTGCAGCCCCCCACAGAGGGGGTGCAGAGCGGCTTGTCCCCCTGCAAAAATGTGAATTCCATCATTGTACAGTACTGAATTGCATTCATTCATACTGCTGCAAAGCAGGCAGGAAAATTGTAGCAGGTAAGAATACAATGGCTGACATCGAAAACTGCCGAATTTGAAATCTTCGATATTTCAAATCAACAATGTCAGCTAATTAATATATGTAACATCGGCGGTTTTACTCGGGATTTTGACTGGATTTCTTTCTGCTGTTCACGATTTTTAATAGTAAACCATATATACTCATGATTATAAATGTCTCATGAGTATTTAGTTTAAGCGTAGTTAGTAGGATTTCAGAGTTAGGGAAAATTTGCAGGGTGTGGGAGAAGGGAGATATCTAGTGCTTTTTGTAGGAAATAGCAGCACCACCAGCTTTTTTGTTGGTTCTATCTAATCTGTTAAAGTTATACCCTGGTGGGGAAATCTCTTTATTTTTCGTTTCTTAGCAGAGACTGGTTTCTGTGTCAAATAAAATTTCTGGAGTGTGTAGTGCATGCACATCAGCGTGTTTGTCATAAATACGTCATAAATTGGCATGGTTTATACAAAGGCCAGAGAGGGACCTTGGGCCACATGGTAGTGTTAAAGGAACTGATGGGGAAATGCTGTCTGCTACCTGAATATGTTGACTTGGGCCTTGGTTTGGGTGGACATCACTGCTAGGTTTTACAGTTATGGAGGAATGATGGTATGGGTAGAGGCATTTTTTACTTAATTTTATGCTTAAGACCCAATTTTTGCATAAATGGCTGTTGTTTTGGATAATTGTACCTGAATAGTATTATATATGAGTGCTGATATAGATAGGCTATGACTGGGGAAAAGGTTGAGAATTATTTTGCTTGGAGAGTAAGTATATGTCCGCAGACTTTTACTACAGTTACTGCTAAAGATAGGTTACAGCAACATCGCATGGATCTAATCCTTGCTCCAAAACAGGCAGTTCAAAGTTCATATAGGTTGTACCTGTTCCCCTTAGCCGCACTACACAAAGGAGTGACACCTTCCTATAATGTTTAATATAGATGATATATAGGTCAAACTACTCCCACATAAGATTAAGAAAATAGCTAGAAAAATAATTAGGCCTCCTATCAGGCAGCTTAACCCAATACCAATTAATCCTAAGCACTAACAAAAGCAATGCTGTAATAATTTTAAATTCTAACAAATCACTCTGGCACTTAAATCAGAAGATTAAAGCTAAGAGATGTTAAGCTGCTTCCTACAGTACAGAGTCTGATTTCCTTCAGCCTATATTTTCCTGTTAAATGACTATGAACAAGTTACTTAACCAGCCAGTGCTCCACAGCTCTCAACCTTTCATCTCCAAAATGTGGAACAATGGGCAAAATGCGGAACGATGGGCAAAATGTGGAACAACTTCATCTAGAAAGCTCATAGCATGGTTAAAAACTCCTTATTCATTCTCACAAAAAGTTCTTTAGATGGGTTATTATGATTTGGTATTATTTATCATTGATAGTGTTGAAACATTTCTTAACAATGAATATGTGTCGGATCCTTTCTATGTGGAACAGTGTGGAAACCAGAATTTTGAAGATCCAAAATGAGGAGCATTTCTCATAATGAGCGGTCTGAGTGAGCTGGATTGCTCATCACAAAACCTTGTCCCTATTGAGACAGTCACATTTAAATACCTATGTTTCTGGCTTGATAAATCCCTCAGCTTCCAGTATCATGTTCACATGACCAAACCCCAAGTAACTAAATTCATTTTCAAGGCTAAACATACACACGCAGCAATGTGCGTGCACACAAACACACACACACACACACACACACACACACACACACACACACACACACACACACACACACACCTTATCTCTACAATGACAGCTGCCATGGTGAAAGGAGTCTTCAAGCCTAGGTCAAAATACAAGCTTCCAGTAATTCCTCTTGCCTCAAAGAAAAATATGTCTTCCCTGTAAACATCATGTAATAATATTTGCAGATTTGTCTCCCTCTCACCATGTACAGAACATCACTGTAACACAATAAGAAAGGCTGAGTGGCGTCCTAACAAACTATGGGTCAACATTACTACTGGAGCCTCTAATTTATAAGCATCTCAGTTTCAGCTCTTTCTCTTTGTTTGTCAATGGACTTACCAAAAGAGTAACCCCTTGTAAGCTTAGATACCAAAATCATCCTTCCCCATCCTTCGCACTGCCCAAAAAATACCTCTACTCTGAAATCAAAGTATTTCATCCTGAACTATGAAAATCTTTGCCACCCAAGTTAAAATCTCTTGACTCTCTCCATAAGTTCAGACATGAATTAAAAAATGATCAGTACAAGCAAGCACAAAGTAAAGGTTTCCACAATGCTAACATTACTTAGAACTCAACATTAACATTTAAAATGCATTCAATAAGTAACAATCCTTATGCACTTCAAACTTATTCAGTTGATAAAACTGACCTTTTGTCTACACACCACTCTCACTCTTGCACTCTCTTTCCACATTTTTTTATTCTTCCATCTACTTCTCTTCTTTTCCACTTCACATATAATAATTAATAAATAAAAACCCACTGTTGCATAATTTAGTCACCTCTGTAATCATTTTAACATGTTCTAGAGTAAAGGTGAAAATGTTCTAGAGTAAAGGTGAAATGATCATTTGCTTGCTGCCGTCTTACATCACTACAGTTTTTGTAATTAACTGTTATTGTTTGGTGCTGTCTTGTTCTCTGTAACCTTTTGTTGTAAACAGCTACACTTTCTAAGTTACTTTTTACTCATTGCAACCTCTGGCTAGACTTGAAAAGGACCTCTCTATCAGCATTCTACCCTGGTTAACAAACAAAAATAAAATGAAAGTAAACAGCTTACATCTTAGTACTACATCCAACCAACAAATGGATGGGCTGTGCCCCAACTCAATTTCACGGATTCACTGCATCCTTCCAAATGACTCAACTTCTCTCTGGGTGACAATCACAAGTACAGGAGAATAGCCTTCATTTGTTATGCAGGTCAACCAGGACAAATAAACTGCATGAGTTTTCATTCTAACTTAACTGGTGAGGCAACAGAGAGACTATTGTAGTATAACTGCACTACATGAACTACATGAAAAGAGACATGGAAGAGCTCTCTGATCTTGTAGCCCAGGCAGGTATGACCCTAGCTCTGAGTAGCATTCTGCCATCGCCCAGAATGATACTGCAGTACAAGGACAAAATGATTGACAACAATTGGCTAAGCTTCTGGTGTCATTCTAAGGGGATCCAGTATCTGTCTGCTTGGGATGACATGGTCGACAGACCACGATGCTTTGCCACAGATGGCCTGCACCTGTTGCCCCTGGGATTCCAGATACTGGCTAAGGCTCTTCCTGCCCCTACAGTGCCTTTTTTAGGCAAGGTTCAAATAACAAATTCACCACCGTAACAGGAACAGGCAAGCAAAAACTGAGGGTAATGCTACTCAATGCTAGAAGTCTAAATCTCAAAATGCACTCATTCGAGGCACTTCTTAAAATGGAGAACATCGATATCTGTGCAATGACTGAGACCTGGTTCAAGGCTCCAGAGAGCACCCCTGCACTACCAGGCTATAACTCATACCACACTTTTTAGTCATGTAACCTGGACCGAAACACCAAAGGCGGAGGTGTGTCCATCTTCATTAAGGCTATCCACACCTCCAGGCTAGTTGCTCAGCATAATGCATCCGAGGTTATCCAAGTACAACTAACTCTGGGCAAAACTGCAATCCAAATTGTAACTTGCTACAGATCCCCCACCATGCCCCAGGATTCTCACTCCTCTTTTCTTGATGCACTGGAAAATATTAGGGTTCAACCAAACACCCTAATAATGGGCGACTTCAACTACCCCACCATTAACTGGGAGATCTACTCGTGTACCAACTTCTTAGCTCAACTCTTTCTGGAATTCATAAACTCCAATGCTCTGGATCAACTTATCCACACCCCCACCAGGAGCAACAATATCCTAGACCTAATCATTACCAACATGAGTGACTGGTGTTCCACAGCTGAAGTCAACTCCTCGTTGGTCCGATCCGACCATAAGCTAATCACCCTTGATATCCACGTCCTGCCTCCACCCCCCATTAAGGAAACCACGGTAAAAAATTTCTCCAAAGCCAATTTCATGCTTCTTAAGACAGAAGTGGTGAACTTCATGACACCCATGCAGATGAACAATACAGTTACAACTGCTGAATCCTACACAAATGCACTCTATAAGCACTTACACAAGTGCATGGATTGTGCTATCCCAAACAGAACCAAGATGCTATCCTCCAAAAAAAGGAAGTCAATCTGGTGGTCCCCTGTCATAAACAAACTGTACAACAGAAAGAAGAAACTGTTGCAAAAGAGAGTAAAATCCCATGAGTGGAGGAGCTCCCTGGTCAGCCTCAGTAAGAAGTTGAGATCCCTTATAGGATCCTCCAAAGCTAGCTATGAAAACAAAATCGCCACTAATACTAAGCACAACCACAAAGCATTCTATAGCTATGTCAAGAATCTCAATGGCAACACCCAAATCTGCTCTGAGTTACAGCACAACAGCACGAAAATTACAGAACCAACTGATATTGCCAACATCCTGGCAGATAGGTTCGGTGCTAACTTTACACCCCCCTCACCCCCTGAAGGGCCTATATCTATACAGGAAGAATACAGAGTCCCTGTAATCACAACTACGCAGCTAAAAGCTGCACTCTCTAAAGCCAAAAACACAGCATCCATGGGACCAAACAACATCCCAGGCTGCGTTTTACACGAACTTCAGAACGAACTGGCTCCCCACTTAAGCACCATGTTCAATAATAGCCTCGCATCAGGCTTTGTGCCCACTGAATGGTGCACAGCAACAGTTATCACACTCCATAAAGGGGGAGCCACCACTGATCCTGGGAACTATCAACCTATTAGCCTGATGAGGTTGGTCTGCAAGGCCATGGAACGTATCATCATGGAACTTATAAACAAAGACATTAGTAACCTCCAAACTCTGGATCCCACCCAATTCGGGTTTGTGAAAGGCAGATCATGCCTCCTGAACCTGATTGACTTCTTTGAGGCAGTCACCAAAGCCATAGATGAGGGTAAGGTGGTTCACACAGCCTATCTTGACCTCACCAAGGCTTTCAACACCATCCCCCATTGTGGAATTATAGCTAAATTCACTAAACTAGGTATACATCCCTATGTCACAAGATGGGTTGCCAACTGGCTCACTGACAGAACCCATACTGTAAAAGTTGCAGACTCCAAATCTGACCTCAAAGCAGTGACAAGTGGAGTACCACAGGGTTCCGTCCTGGGACCTCTCCTGTTTGGTATTTACTTCTCTGAAGTACAGGCTAACACAGAAGGCCACTGGATAATGAAGTTCGCAGATGACTGCAAACTAGGAGCCATAGTCAAGTCCCCAAATGATGTGGAAATCCTGCAGAAGGGCCTCACTGAGACAGATGCCTGGTGTCAGAGCCATGGCCTCAAGCTCAATGCCAAAAAGTGCAGTGTCATCCCCTTTGGTAAAAACTCTGTACCCGTGAACTACCACATAGGCAGCAATCTACTTAACACCGAATGTGTGATAAGAGACCTTGGGGCCCAGGTGGACAGTAGTCTCTCCTTTGATAGTCACATCGCCACAGTAGTCAGGAAGTCCTTCTACATGGCACACCTCATCATAAAAGGGTTCTCATCCAGGAAAAAAAGGTCATTGTTCACCTCTACTCGACACTCATTAGACCCATTATAGAGCACAACGCCCCTTTTGGAATGTACCTCACAAGACATCTGCAGCAGCTGGAAAGGCCACAGAAGTACTTCACAAAGAGGATTACAGGCCTCAAACAAATGCCCTACACTAACCACCTCAAAAAATTCCAGCTTTACTCCATAGCATATCGCCTACTCCGAGGTGATCTCTGCCTAACATATAAAGCTATGTCAAACCCAGAGCTGTTGGACATGCTACACCTAAAGAAATCCCAATCCCTCCAAGCTACATGCTCTAGGGACCTAAACCTTGTCACCACAATAAACAGGACATGCTGGAGGGATAGATTCCTGTGCCAGAGACTTCCCATACTCTGGAACAGTCTACACATCTATGTCAAGCAAAGTTCTTCATTAGCACTCTTCAAGAAAAATCTTGATGAGTGGATGGTAAATAGGAAATTCACCCTGGGGATCACTTCTATGTCTCTGCTCGAAAGTGGCACAGGAAAATAACTTTCTTGGGTGGCGTAAGCCAGGGAACCTTGTTGGCTAGGCTTACGTAGACCCTTGGGCCAATAGCCTAGTACCTACCTATGAACTTATGAACCTATTACAATGTGAAGTTAATCTGACATTAACTTCTTTCTAAGCTAGTTCTGTACATGTGTATATTTTTCTTTTACTTAGTTTTCTCCATTCTTCTTATACAATATGTTTAGCTAGAATGCATACACTATGCATGATTCTCTACATCAGCATTCCAAATTGCTTACCCTGGTGAGTGTGATAGTGGTAAAAAGTTGAGAAATGTAAAACTTAAGATGCACCCTGGGATTCATTTACAGTTGTATAGGCTTCTCACTAAGCATGTTAGCACAATGGTCAGCAGTGTTAATCGAATATGCATGCTGATCATTGCACTTACAGAGTTGCAACTACCGTTCAGTGGTCAGCAATAGTGTTCATGGCCATGGAAAGATGCTTGCCAGCACCAGCACACAATGTAAACAAAACAGATTACATATAGGCAATGCACAGATATGAGGACAAGCTGTAGCCCAGACATATTTAAGGGCAGGTACGGGGAGAGAACAAGTGGAAATGATATGGGGAATTGTTACACGAAATATGTTATAATGATGTGTGAATGTGGGAGAGGGGAAATGTTTAAAGTGTACTCAATTCGTACAGGAAAATGTTATGAAAGTGTATAGGAAGCATTTCTGACATAAAACCTGGAAGATTGATGTAATGATAATTAGTACGAATGTCAATCCCACATTATGCACATAAATAAAAATGAAAATGATGATAAAGGATGTGATGGGGATATAAAGCTGCAGTGTAACAAAGAGGAGTGAAAATGTGAAACACATGTTAATTAAATGTTGACTTGAGATAACAGCAAGGGCAGAAGATACCTTAAGGGAGAAATGCACAGAATGCAGTTATTACATATAAGGATGTATATACAGGTAATTAATGTAGCAAAGCTGACAGCATTGCTGTAGTATCCATCTCACCATGTATAAACAAGAGCAAAAGGACCTTACAGATGTAACAACAGGTAACTCAGAAATGGACATGTTTTAGCAAAGATATGACAGTGGCGCCAACAAGAAATGAGTTCAACACCTACAAGCATGTAATAGACAGGCAAGAGTTGTTTGATTATGTGAATAATACATGCCTAACAACAAACAACATGCATAAGCGACCAATGACAAGACTGAGCGGATGGCATGTCTGGAGTCTAGGTTTGCCATTGCTGATTTGCAGACATGCATGACATACTAGTACTGGACATACTCACATACAGTTATGGGACACAGTAACAGAACTGCAATTCGATTCAAGGGTAGGGAGGGTGGCCTAATGGTTAAGGTGTTTGCTTTACAAACACAAGGCGCGGGGTTTGAGTCTCATAAGGGATAATTGGCTTGGCTTAAAGAATGGCTCACAAGGGCAGTTAGCTTAGTATGAACCTATGAACCTATGAACAACACAGTCAAAAGTGTTGTAACATGATTGAACACATATCCTGATGATCTCACTGCATGCAGTTCAATAAGGAAGTTTATGGACTCACACATCTGCCATTAAGGTGTATATTGTGATGAAAACAATTGCAGTATTAAACACATGTCTGGTGGATGGCATTCAATACAGAGCTTAATTATTTTGTGAACAGGTAATACGGTTATGCATATGAGCAAGGAATGACCTAAGGAACATTCGTATCATGTTCTTTTAGAAGACGTGCCTGAAGAGATATCAGAAAGATGCATAACAATCATGGGCGTCAGAGATATACGCATATAGATCACATAAGGAAGAAAACTCTCCAAGGGTGTAACAGCACTTTCATACCATATAAGGAGTACTGATGAACTACCTGGTATGAAAATTCATGAAAAAGCTGGCCCTGTGAGTGTGTGTAAGCCACTGTAATCTGACATAAAGATGTTACCAGATTTAAAACCCTGCCTATTATACAAGGAGCTCTCTAATTGACTGCATGTGCCACATCAGATATCAGTAGAGGCTGTCACAAATAGCTGAATTTGTGTGTCAACACAGGAAGTATGGATATAATATGAACAATCAGATTTAGTCAAAATGATGGAAAGGAGCTACACATCATACTGTCCATACAACACTGAGCATTACAACACGGCAGATTCTTTGACAAGGAAGCTGTTTCTACCATGTAGGACACACATTGTACCATACATGAAAACCAGTCTATCTATGTAGGTATGATATAAATGCTGATACTCAATGCAGGTGCCACAAAACAGTGTGACATGCCCTGAATAAACATTTCAATGTCATGCAATCACAACTTGTGATGATATATCATTGTCCAGCATAAAAATGGATAACAATAACTAGATACAGTAGTGTTTATCTAACATTAGTGCATTTATATAAAGTTGTCCCTGTAAAGAATTGAAAAGTGATCTGACTCTATTGACTAAGGACATCTAGAAGAACCACAAGCATCACAGCTGAAATATTACAGCCTGTATAACAATTCACTTATGCTAACTTATTACAGCATCTGTCTGTGTGGTAAACAAACTCTGAGATGAAAGGGGTTGTGGAGGTCTCTCACAATTTAAATGGGCACATTATTATTGTGGTACATGCCATTTATGCACTATAGTATAAGTTTCAACAATCCTGACTGGCACTGATTGTGGGTGTAGAGCACATGAGCATCTGACAGCAGACAGTACATGATATTGTACCGGATGAATGCATGATGGTATAAATGTCAGTACAATTGTGACATATGTGGTTATGTGAAGGCATTACATCATGTCCTTTCTGCAAGGGATATATGTGCCTTTGATTACTGTAGTATGTCAACAACAGACAGCATGTTACATTCCCCCATGCCAGAGGATAACACTTCCTGCATATGTTATGTGAGGAACATGAAATATAATGTCTTCATTTTTCTGAATAAAATCATTGTTATGTGAAAAATTGTCATAGCTTTTAGTAAGAGGGATCAACATCTGTATGTGTACAAATCAAGTGTGCTTGACAACAGAGTTATGGACATGCACAATCGTAATAACACTGACAACATAGTGTGAGCACTAATGGATGAATTTCAAATAACTACACAAGATCACAATCTAAACATCATAGACTTAATCTCAAGTGCCACACAACATAGTTGAGGTACAATTGAGACAGTGCACAGTTAAATGGATGGCATCACTATTGTATATTGGTTGGATATGTATGCTAAAAAGTGTTTGAAGTACACAATAACACCATACATCTACACATCCAATATATATATTTGCAGAACAGTACATACAGTATGAAGGTAAATGACACACATACAGCTGGACTCCAATATCTAACATATGCAGTTACACAATGTACAAAGCACAGTATCAAAGTCACACAACACAGGAAAATGTACACTCCAAATGTGACATACTGTAGATATGTTTGCAGTATGCAATCATTTTGTTGACAAAATGTTATTTTCCCTGGTGATGCTAGGATTTGCTAGTGTCACAGAGTGCCACTGTAATTTCATCCCATAATTAGTAGGATACATAAAGGTGGTTTTGATATGGCCAATGGAAATGACACTAATAACTCACACTACTAAAGCAGTGACAGAATTAAACCACCTACCTATCTGTTTACACCATCAATACAGTACATTATCAACAGCTAGCACCACAGATGACTAATGATTACAATTGAGACATACGTTTATAAAGGGATGACATCATCAGTTTTTTAGCAAGGAGATGGATTTGATAGTATTTTACAGTCAATCAGGCATTGTAAACATTGCCACTACATATATGTATAAAATAATCATGACTCCATTGGTAGTCAGACTTGCAGAAGTTAAGTGCTGCTGTATTTGAACAGCCTACCTATCTAGTTAGACATTATTGAGAATAATGTAAGATATGCAAGCACCACAGATGAAGTCTGACATTTAAATAGCTTCAATTCACTTGCAAAACAGTGACCTCATCAGTGTATTGAACCAGTGTGTAGATAGACAATATAATGCTGTAATCATGTGCTCTTAATGCTGCCACACAAAACATCTGCTATTTGAATAATGGAAATCGTCTCCCCACCCCACTTAACAAATGTTTGCATCACTTTCTCTCAAGAAACATTAAATGTCTATTTTTCAGCCCATGACACTGATATTTTAAGCATTAATGTACAATTTTGTGGACATAGTACTGCATAAAGAAACAAAGTTTTCTTTATGTACTGCATAAAATTCCTTATTGATCTTTTTCATACAGGATGTTTCTGTAAAACTGCTGTGTGCACATTTAAATGCATCTTCTCTAGGAAAATGGAGACAGTAGCCATGGTAGGTATTGAACTTCCTACCTGTCTAGTTTACGCAATCTAGAGAGCACTGTATTATTCATGAGTGCCACCAAAGTATGATTGTACATTTGTCAGCATGACCTCATCATGTGTGTTTCAGAGAAAATGTTTTCTTAAAAAAATTGGTGTAAGGAAAATGTGTGAAAATTGAAAATGTATCCTCCCCAGAGTAAATGGAGACAGCAACAAGTATTATACACATACTAGTTTTCCATGGTACATATTGAACTTCTTACCTATTTCATTTAGGCAAATTAGAGATCACTGTATTATTTGCAAACACCACAGGAGGAGTCTAACTCTCAGGATAACCTCATCAGTGTGTTTTATGCAGAATGTTTCTGTAATTTTGGTACAAGGAAGCTGTGTGTACATTTAAATGCATCCTTTCCAGGGGAAATGGAGACAACAACAAGCACTACACACACATGCACATTTCCATGGTGCTATTGAGCCTCCTATCTATCTAGGTTACCTAATTGAGAGACAACTGCATTAGTCACAAGTGCCACGGGAAAAGTCTGAGTCTTAGAAGAGAGATTTCACTTTTGTCAGGATGTCCTCTTCAGCATGTTTTAGAGAGGATGGTACTGTAAAAATGGGATAAGGGAGCTGTGAGAACAGTTAAATACATTTTTCTCAGGAGCAGTGGATATACTGTCTAGAAATGCATACAGTCCCACATACACACACACAAACATAAGTCTTCCAGGTTCAGCATCGAACCTTCTACCTGTCTAAGTTACACAGCCTACAAAGAGCTGTATTAGTTGCAAATGCCACAGGAGAAGTCTGATTTTTAGGGGAGACATTGCACTTTTGTCAAGATGACCTCATTAGTGTGTTTCAGGAGGACGACACTGTAAAAATAGGGATAAGAGAGTTGAGGGAACAGATAAATGTATTACTTTCATATGAAATGGATGCACACAAACACACACACACACACACACACACACACACACACACACACACACACACACACACACACACACACACACACACACATGCACACACACACAGATACACTCACAAACACAGGTCTTCCATGCTAGGTATTGTACCTCTTCCCTATCTAGGTTACAAATTAGAGAGCAATACACTAGTTGCAAGCACATAGGAGAAGATGGACACTGACTCTCTGAAACTGAATATCAGAATATTTGTCAAAAGCAATGATTGAAAGAGGTGCTACTGTGTATCACAGGTTGTGCAAGAAATGCATATGTTTGCACAGTTTAATGTAACATGACCATGACTGCAACATGAAATTTAGACACAGTCCTTTACGTAGATTGTGTTACTGTAAGGGAATTGGACCCGCGGTGGTGGTGCTGCGGTAATGTTGTCACCTCACAGTAAGACGCTGTCCGGTTCGATTCTCAGCTAGAGTGTCTTCTGCGTGGAGACATGCATGAATGGGCGTACCTTCGTTGAAGGTTGTCCATCAGAGCTGGTACCACGGCAGGTAAAAATCAACTACCAATCATTAGCGGACCAGAGTTCCGCTGTGGTGACCCCTAACTGGGAAAAGCCAAAAGACACAAACATATAATACATTAACTGTTGCACAGCAGCAGATTATTAATCAAACATTGTTGCGACTTAATATCAGGATGATTGCACACATGTATTGTATCATACTTGCTCTATGTGCATTGCAAAAGATAAACATGCGAGTCACACATAGGACAGCATACTGCAAAATGATAGCCATACATTTTATTGTAATAGGCTAAACAAGCTAGTTGCAGAATACAAGTCTAAATAATATATAGCAGACATATTACTTTAAATGAATGAATTTAGTAAGTAAACATCATTAAAAAATTATGATCATCTTTTGATAGCCATAATACAGCCATGCAAATGATGTACAACAGAAAACTATAAATCTTTGATTTTTTTCTTTGTCTTTATTGCATTCTTTGAGTGCAGTGCTGCTAAGCTGATTTGTGCTGCTGATGGCATGCATAATCATGACATGCATAATCATATCTTGAAGTACTTGCAATGGTAATTAGCAGTACTCCATGTCACCCTGTGCTGACTTCTGCTCAAAGATCTTTGCAAGCCAGCCTCAATAATAGGTAGCAGGCAGATTAATGTAGCATCAGGATAATGATGTTTAAGTAAAGGTTTAGTCAATATTTACAGCCACAGTAGTCTGACAAAGCATCATAAAACATGTTGCCATCCATATGTATTCAAACATTTTCAGTATGCCAATGAAAACATTTATACCTGAGTATTATCTTAGCACAACACATAGAAAGTTATAATTGTGAGAGTTAATATTTGCCAATGGATTTCAACAAATGTGAATGTAGGTATTCATCTGTATTATGCTACTGAACACTGTAATCCATATATCCAACTATTTGTCTTGTTTAAAATTATATTATGCTGAATAAACATAGCTTAGCATAGCAGTATGAAATGAGACAGAGTAATGTGGATGAAGGCAGTCAAATACAAAGATATCACCATAAGTTGTGTACTTCCGTTTAGGCTTCTTTGCATATGTTGCCCAGCACCTGGCATTGTACATATACAGAAGTGAAAGAATAATGATACAGAAGGGAGATGATACATTGTCAGGGTGACATGGAGGCTGGGACAAGGTAGGTTATCACTGAAGAAGGATAATGATGGCTCATAACAATATGTAGTCAATAGGTACACCTAAAGTAGTCAACCAAAAACAATAAGTAACACTTAGTTAATTGCTGGATTAGAAACCTTGAAATTGTTCAAAAATCTTTCTGTACATTTCAGAATTACATCACCATGCCATAAATGAAAATTACTTGACTGCATTAATATAACACTATTGAAGCTCACTAACAACTTAATGAAGAAGGAGGGGTGAACAGGGGGAGTTAAAGACAGATGTAGAGAAGAATAGCAGCAATACATTTTGTGGGACATGTAGGAACATCAGTATGCTCTTTTAGCCTTACTAAATTAATCATTAGTAATCTTTCATGCTTTGTACAATAAACTGATTGCTATAGGTACAAATAAGGGCTTGGATAGTGCAATAAACATGAATACCTAACCAGGATAAGATTGGCTTACTAAATCTCCCTGTTGGGGCTACACGTTTTTTTGAAAATGATGTCTTGGTGTATTTTTGAAATGCTATATTAAGGATATATGTTATATGTAGAAAAATACAGATATTTGTAAATAAATATAAGATAGGAATAAGAACTGTCATGGCATGATAAACTGACATACAGCTGTAATCAAACCCATGACACTATGTCAAAACATCAGGCTATAAACAAGCTATAAACAGGGTAATTATCTCAATGCATCACTCAGGAACTCTGAATTTAATACACCCAGCAGCCCATAAACTGTTAAATTATCTACATCACAGTACTGCCTGTAGTTTGAATTTATTCTATTTCCAGAGCACAGCAGATTTAAGCACATTTTTGTGAGAATAACTGGACCACTGCAGATTACACTGACATCTTCAACTTTTGCAATAAGATTTTAAACAGTGTTCACTGCCACTCAGCATTGATGCATTATGCCAAACTCAGTGCAAATGACAAGGACATAAAGTGAAGGCTTTTTCAAGGACCATTTCTGGCCATGTGTGTTGTGTGTGTGTGTGTGTGTGTGTGTGTGTGTGTGTGTGTGTGTGTGTGTGTGTGTGAGAGAGAGAGCGAGATTGTGTGTGTGTGTGTGTGTGTGTGTGTGTGTGTGTGTGTGTGTGTGTGTGTGTGTGTGTGTGTGTGTGTGTGTGTGTGAATTTATTTTTTAACCAGATTAAACATGTGAAAAAAGGGGTGGATGGGACAGTGGTGAAAATGGAGTTGGCAAGCAGAGGGTAGAACATAGGGAAAAGAATACAGGAATTTGTAAGAGGGTTGTGGGAGAGGACCATGGCTATCCACTTCTTCGTAACATCAATGTACAACATTGCACACACAATTTCATGACTTTGCAGAGTCACCACAACTATTATGGGGTGAAAACATTAGAATTAATTGTGTCAGGATGACACATAGGTAAACTGGAGAGCTATGTATGGGACATATTTTTTTTGTGGGACAGGCTCCATTTTGTTTATTTTTGAGACAGAGGAATTTTGGGAAGTGTGCTTAGGAATGAGATAGGTAAGTTAGGTTAGGAAGCATTCACAGATATGCAGGACATACAAGATAGACAGAGATGATGATGGAAACAAAGGGGTTGTGGGACATCATGATTGGGGATAGGTTGGGGGCATCGGAGGTGCATCCATGAACAGCTTGAGAACAGTGAGACTCTAGTCCTCACCTTCAGAAATGTCATCACTGTCTCATGCAGCAGCTATCTGTGTCACTGCCAGATTTGGCATCATCTTTGCAATGCAATGCAGGGTTATAGGTTCATAGGTTCATAGATTAGTACTAGGATAACTGCCCTTTTGGACCATTTGAAGCCTAGCTAGTTACCCCATGTGAGAATCAAACCCTGCACCTTGTGTCTTTAAGGTAAGCACCTTAACCATTATTTCATCAGCAAGTTATGCAAACAGCAAATTGTTAATAAAATACAACTCCCCCTCCCCAAAAAATAGAGAGAAAGGATGGGGAGGCAAATACAAAGAGCTAATTAGATGCATGGTTTGTGACAGTACTGTATATTTTAAATAAATTTGATTTGGCAATATATAAATAATTATGGCAAGTTACTATTGCACACCTTTACAACATCCATATATGACAGAAAGTTATATATGTGTCATTAAATAAACAATGCAACTGCTCTGATAGAGAAAAACAACTATCTTTATTTAACTATGACAAATTGTAATTATGCATTCTAAATTAATAATTGCAATTAACATAATGAAATTCATTCTGTCAGAATATTGTTAAGAACTTATAAATACTTATTAATTAATAAATTGCTACTTCTGGGTACTGAACCCATACATAGTAAAACTGGTATTCTAATTGCCAAATACAAGCAGCAATCCTTATTGAGGAAGGCATGCAGATGAAGGGTAATGTATGTCTACTCAAGATGCCTTAGGGAATCAAAATAACATTATGGCTTGAATTTATTTACATAAATCATAGTTATCCTGTGCAAATGTGAGACAAGTTAAGCTCTCCTGGTGTGCCTCATGGTTTTCAGCTCTCTCCTCTGCAGCTGTACAGAAGCAAAAGAAAACTAATATATTTGAAAGCATTATAAGTAACTGCATTTACTGGCTAGCCATATCATAGAGAAGTTATGGGTCAGTATACTTACACAAATGGGAGGTGTTTCCAGTCCTAAATTCAGACTCCCAACAGCTTAGGAGATGTTGCTTGTGCTTTTTATGGTCATTATAGTGGTGACAATATTTTCTCCCATAGCATGGGATGCCAATTTAATTTGGAAACAGCCTTGGCTAAGTTATTCCAAGCCTCAGCCTTGTACTGAGACCTGGTATAATTCCCCTGCAGCAGCCTATGGCTGTAGTGCTTCACAATGAGTGCCACAAATACCCTGAACATTTCAACACTACACCTTTGTGCTGTAAATTTAGCACCATTCTCTCCCTCGCCAGCAATGTCTGCAAAGGTCAACCTAATAAAATATTTTGAATTTGTGCCATTTCACATCTCATGTTTTACTGGTATTGCACAAAAAAGCACAGCTTTGCCAATTGCATTTGTGTGATTGAAAGATGGACTCCTTGATACACAATAGTACTTTATACAGAACATAGCAGTAAAGATGTGAAACATCGTATTGAGCTGTGCCATGTGTGATCCCCCAACTATTATAATAGGTTCCAATGTTTAACAATGGACTGTTTACTGACATGGCTTTGAGGGTTGTTTTTTTGGAAGTTGAAAGATGCTGAATTCTGCCATGCTGTCATGCTGGAGCTTACCCAAGATTAAAATATTTATTGTAACAGTTGGGAATTGAACCCATGAGATAAAGAATCCAAACATTGAAGCTTACTTTATTAACTGACATTACCACAGGAGAACTACCTTTCCAGGATGGAAATTTGATATATAGTGATTTCTGAACAAATGTAGATACCCTTCAGAGAGGCCTATATGTGTGTGGTTGTAATCATGTCTTAGAATGCATTCTTTATGTAAAAGTCATTCTTTCTGCATGTAAATATGGTTTACGTTACATACATACATTCTTCACAAGACATAAGTGTCCTAAACACATAGTTGGGATATGTGATGACTCATGATGATTCCAACAAAAGTATTGAGCCCATCATACATATGCAAGTGAATTTTATATGAAATGTATTCATGATCATGTCTAAAATATTAGTAATATATATTTAATATACATTTAACAACACAGTTTCATTATGCAAAGCTTACTGATACATTGCTTGCAATAAACAAGTTTAACATTATCAATTTTCTTTACTGTTAAAGTCCTATTCAAAAAGTCACGAGAAATGGGCTGCTTATACATTTTTTAAAAAATATCTTGCAGCTGGATTTGATCCTTTAATAGGCTATATTATACATCAAAAGTCACCACCCTTACACCTTGAGTGACAGAGATAGTTCTAAGACAGTGGCATTTCTCCTCTCAGTACTGTCAGGAGTGCTGAGGAAATCACACCATTGTCAGGCATGTTTGTGTTATCTAAGGAAGCCTATCGTATGAACATTTCTTATTAAGGGCCAGCAACTGTGGTCATTAAAGCCAGCATTTGGATGTTAGGACTGTCAATCTCCTTAGTCAGTCAATGTACTTTCAATCCTTTTGGTAAGTCTCTTATCCCTGACACACCCTCTGTAGGTGTCCTTTAAAGAGGGGAGACTATGAAAGCTTATTGTTCCTGCAGTAAGAGGAATCATAGATACCTTTAAGCCATTAACCGGGAACACTTCTCAATGCTCATCCTTGCATAGTTAGGATGTGTGCATGTAATCATGTAGATGCTTATACTGTGTTTACATTCCTTACACTTAGTGCAGTTTGTGGTGTTCAGGAATGATAATGATTTCATACTTCATTTGTATATGCACAATGCTGACTTTGCACTAAAGGTAATCTTGTAGCTAATGCCATTGTATCATAATGGGGAGACTGTTTTGAACCACAGAACTTGATACTGTTAGAAAAACAAGACTTTGGGAGATTCAGCTATTTTCTGCAGTACTGTATTGTGAAGGTATGCTGCTATTTCTTAACCAATGCTTTTAGATTAACATTAAAATGTGAAGTGCAGTGTAAACTCAAAAGCATTTGTATAATTTTAGATTTATTTACTTTTACAGAGGAGGTATTAATGCACACCTCAGACAAAATTCTCTGCTTATGGACAAATAAGTGTTTGTATATATATATTTATTTATTTATTGTCATTTATTAACTGGGCTGGTCCAACTGAGCCAGGGGCCCATTTTCAGTGGAAACCTGAGAAGAAAAGCTCCAGATACAAGTAACAATATTACAAAAAAGAGCTATATTTACAATGGTATAGTATCAAGACATCAGACCTGAAAAAATAAGAAGCACTATTTTATACAGATGTGTTCTAGATTGCAGAATGATAGTACAGTAACAGCAATATATTCTATATGCAAAAATATATACCGGTAACAGAAATAAACTCCATGGCAAAAATATTTACATGAACAAGATGTAGGTATACAATAGTAAACTCATTAGAAAGAAAATAGAAAATAAGAAATATGCTTAGAGCAAGGATGTAGAATTAGGAAGAGAGCAGTAGGATATCAGGTAGGAGTTTGACAAGGACAGGACCAGGTCTTTAGCAGATAGTTTTTAAGCTTGAGTTTGAACTGGGATTTATGGGGAGTGCTTCTTATATTAAGTGGAAGTGCATTCCGGGTATGAACGACAGAGAATTTATATAGGGACTTTCCTATATTTTTTGTTGGTTTGTAGATGTCTAGACGATGTTTATCAGATGTCCAAAGCTGACGTCGGGGGTTATAGAGTGACACTATATTGGAGATGGAGGGACAGGAAGTGGGGTTATAGAGAATAGAGTGAGTAATATGTAATTGAAGAAGTTGTCTCTGGAATTCAGGCCATTGTAAAGACTTAAGAGCAAGGCAGTGGTGGAATTTTTAGGGTAGACTGTAGACAAAGCTAGATATTTTGTTGTACGTTTTTTCTAATTTGGAGAGGAGAGATGACTAAAGGTTAGTAAGGACTGGATCTGCATACAGAAGACAGGGTAAGAGAAGAGACATGGCAATGGAGGGTTTGGTGGAGGGTGAGAGTAGTTTGTGATTACAATACAGAAGACCAAGTTTTTGGTGTTTTTTATACAATGATATGCATGTCAAATTTTAATTCATCATTGATAGTAACACCAAGTAATTTAGTATGGGGTTCAGGTCTGATAATAATATTGTTGAGTGAGGTAATGCAGAAGGAAGGTTTATGATGTGCCAGTGTTTTAGGAAGGAAAAGTAGAAGTTTTTTTTTAATTTAATATTAGTTGATTATTGGTGAGCCAGGTTTCAATGGAGATGAATGTGTCTTGGGTAAAAGCAAGGAGTTCTGGGATGCTGTGGGTGGTGGTAATAAGGGTTGAATCATTGGCATATTGTAAGAGTGTAGAGAGGTTAGTAGTGGAGTGTAATCTGTTAGTGAAGATATTGAACAAGAGGGGACCCAAAATAGAGCTTTGGGGAATGCCAGTGTTGACAGGTAGAAATGGGGAGGTGACAGATTGCCAGCATATAGATTGTTGTCTATTAGATAATTAACTAAAGAACCAATTTATAGAGGGGGTAGAGAAATGGAAATCAGAAAGTTTATATACATATATATATATATATATATATATAAAATATAATATATTTATATATATATATATATATATATATATATATAATTACATATATGAGAGTAATCAGTTATATAACATTCCTTTTTTACAGGTTCCACAATTACCCTGTCATTACTACAGGTAACAATTTTGTCCTTGATGGTTACCCCTGTCTGTTGCTCTCAGAACACAGCCATTACATTAAGTAAAGCTGTGGTGTCTGCAGGCATTGTTTTTTCCAATGTGTATGTGCATGGGATCTTAAACTTTGAGCTAGGTAGTGATTGTATGGGCTATCCTTTGTCTCTTAGCCAGAACCACAGTATACTGTGCATGCTTCCATCTGCCAGCACCATCTGCAGTTGGTGGCTTCCCCTCAGACTCCTTATCTGTAGCTGCTGCTGCTGCTGCTGCTAGCCCTGCTTGTAGACCTTTGAAACTGTGGTCCTGACACTTGTTGACTTTGTTGAAGCTGTTTCCTGAGAATTATATTGAGTAAGATGGCACAGATTGTAAGTATTTAGGCACAGGTGCCTGTCACATACAGAACTGCACCTCCTGATGTGTCTCTACAGTGGATCCTTAATTTCAGCAATCCAAACACACATTCTATGATATCTCTAGTCTGACCATGGGCCTCATTGTATCCTTGTTCATTGGGGATGTGTGGGTTTTTCATCCATATCACGAGCCAGGACTGTAGTGCATAACCTGTATCTCCCACTAGATACCCTTGAAACATGTCATCCCTAGCAAACCTGGTATAGGGATCACAAGTGTACTATATGAGTAGTAGAAACTGCCTAGCTTTCTTGTACAGACATTATAGATGATCTCTTGGACATTACAGACAGCCTGACAGTTTATAGAGTGGACATGTTTTCTGTTAATTTGCTTCCTTCCTTCCCTATTCTCCAGGTGGGGCTTTTATTTATATGTGTATGCACAATCTATGGCCCCTAAAATGTCAGGGAAGTGTGTTATTGCATAAAATTCCTGCATGGTAATTGATGTCTCCTGTGGTGTTCTTTGGAAACAGATGTGCTCCCTTGCATGTAATAACATTGCATTTAAAAACAGATGCAATATTCTAAAGGTTAATGCCTCTGACACCCCTACTATATCCCTTGTGGGTCTCTGGAAAATACCAGTAGCTACTATACATAATGCT
This sequence comes from Protopterus annectens, assembly GCF_019279795.1. Classification (NCBI taxonomy): domain Eukaryota; kingdom Metazoa; phylum Chordata; order Ceratodontiformes; family Protopteridae; genus Protopterus; species Protopterus annectens. The sequence goes on along the minus strand of NC_056727.1, from coordinate 775,276,824 downwards.
ACATGCACCTTTGTTTTCAGTGGGATGGGTTCTCCATGATTTTCCTGTGGTCGGTGATGGGGGAGGTAGAGGTTGCATATTTCCTCTACTGTTTCCCTGTCTCCCCAGTATCCATCAATAACTTCTGTTTCATGCAGTCCATGATAAGTTAAACAGGGTCTAAACCCACTTCTTCTTCTTGTCTGGCAGTAGAAACAGCAGCACCAACATTAGCACCCAGATTTAAAGCTTGTTGTACATTCTGCATATTAATAACAGCGGTAACCCTTAACTTTTTTTCCCTAAGTGTAATCATGTCTGTATTCCAAAAGGTTTTGGTGGACAGGGCAAAAGCTCACAGTGAATGTACACAATTGCTTTCTACCTTACTGAATATGTCTTCCATGTTGGATTGGTTAATTAAAATATACTTCCGCGTGTTATGCTTTCATCAGCATATTCTACCATTCCCTTTGTTTGGTCATTCTACACTTCATGTAGAGATGCTTAATGAATGCCAAATAGCGCAAAATCATGTTGGGGCCACTGCATGATGCCAGCATGATCACTACACCTTGTGTAGCTCTTTTTGAATCCTGGCCACAGTCTCTCCAGCATGTTCTGTTTCTGATCCAGGACCTAGATCCAGTTGGTCACCCATGGCTGATTCACATCTCATGGAATGTGTCCAAGGGTAGGAACCCAAACCACCTCATCTGACTCTTTGCAATGCAAAGGAGCAGTGGCTTTACTCTGAGATCCTCCTGGATTATCAAGATTCTCCCTGGAGAGTGAGCTCAAAAACCATAAAAAAGAAGTTAATTTTCACTGCTTGTATTCAGGTCTCATGCATTTGATTGCTCTTTAAAGCTGGAATCTGTAGATGAAGACATGGATATAAACTGGCCAGTAAATTAAAAGATTCCTCTTATGATTCAATTGTCAGTTCTCTACAGCACCCTGGCATAATGCCTGCAGTACTGCCAGCATTATCCCCAGCCACATGTTTATATCCCTTTCCTTTATACACACAGTGAAGAACAATACCCCAAGATACTTAAACTCTTCCACTTGAAGTAGCTTCCTGCCACCCAGCTGCAGATAATAGTCCACTCTTTTTGCAAGAATCAACCACAAACCCTGTTTTTCAGCTGTTGGTTTTCATCCAAGCTACTATACAGTCAACAGGAAACTACTACAGTGCTTGCTGTTCATTACAGTGATTGGAGGTAAAGGCAGCATCATTTTACAAGCCCAAACTACATGTTCTCCATACTTTGCCTATTCCTTGATATCCTATGAGTGAAAATCACAATCAGAAGATAAAACAAAATACACCCTTGACACAATCATGTGCCCAGCGTGAACATATCTGTCCTGAATATATTATGTTTAATGCTCAGTAGGTATACGAAATCTTGCTCTAGAAATTCATTGGAAGTAATATGCAAAAGTGGTCTGGGACTCCATATTATTGTAGCACCTCCCATAAGACATTCTGCAATATGCAATTGTGTGCCTTCTGCATGTCCATGCAGTGCATACAGGCTACAGTGACAGACTCACATGATCCTTTTAATAGCCATGCAAGGACAAAGAACTGGTCCACTGCTCTATGGGCAGAATGGAATTGTTTTTTTCCTTAATCAAATGTTAGACTATCACACTGTGATTTATGTCCCAGTTCCCTAGTATAGGTCTTCTCAGTAAAACAAAGGAATATGATCTCTCTATAATTGGGAGGCACTCTCCTTTTTTGAAAATGGTAGTCACCACCACAGTTTTCACTTCTAGAGATACTGTCCCTACCTTACAGACAGTACTAGAAATGTATGTTAACCAAAATTGCCATCAATATCTAACATATTCAACATTTCTGGGGGGAGCTCATCCACACTCTTGATACTTCCAGACTGGAACATCTTAACTACTTCAATGAGATCATCTCATGAAATGGACCCACTCTCACTATTTAATTCTGGCACAGCCTACTCAAAGAAAGTAATGTCCAGTTGGCTGAGGAGATAAAGGGTTTCTTCCATCTATAAGTCTTTCCAGTTAAGGCTATCATTTCAACCCTTGTTGACAGGATTCTGGACAATGATCTCCTCATCTCAAGTTCCTGGATGTTTTGCCAAAATCACTTTGATGCCATCCAAAAGTTGTTTTCCATAACCTCACCAAATTGTATCCACACTTAGCCGTTTTCTTTGATGACTGATGAGGGCTTGCTTTCAGTTGTACTGGAGGCACCTCTGCTGTTGATGTAAATAAGGTGTCATTTCTTTAATTTGACATCTTCCTTCACAATTTTATCTACCAACAGGAAATAGAGCCACGATTTAGACAAGCACCAACCATCTTCTGGGCACAGTCTTTGTCACTGCCTCACCCACCAAAATCGTAAACAAGTTTATTTCAGAGTCCACATGCCCCACCTATCCTGTATTTCAGAGAATCTAGTTTAGAGGCATGAGTTAGATTCATCCTGCACAGAGGTATGAGTGTTCCCAGGACACCATCAATAAATATTTGGAATTCCTGGCTATCCATTTCCTTTTTCAGTTGGCAAAATTTAATCTAGCCAACCAGCTTAGTATCAAGTGGTGATTGTCAGACACCTTTGGATCTCTGCTAACCTCAGTCTCCAGAACATATGATCTCTGGTCCATTCTTCTTTATGGCCATCCTTGTCTTCAAATATGGTGTCTGTTGTGGACAATCCATGACTAGCCCCAAAACTTGGGTAGCAATTCAACACTTACAATTAGATCAGGCAAGCATTACTTCCCAATCATAACCAGGTATAGTCAGCATTCCCACATGAGCATTAAAATATCTCAGGTTGAACTACAGATCTGGCTGGTGGTCTGTAGTGTACAATGCCACTGGTCTCCATGGAAGGGGAATACTATGAAAAGCAGTTTATTTAATGCAACTCACAATTGTACTGAAGTTGCCCCCTTATATGTTGATAGACAATCAAACTATGCACCATTCATTTTTGGTGCTCAATAGTATCTTCACACTTGACTGGGACCTCAATCTAGGGGCAGCTTCAAATAAGTAAAAAAAATGACCCCATTCAAAAAGTATGGTTTCAAAACCAATGGTGTGTGTAGAACTAAAGCACACTATAGCCATCTGGTACATCTCAGTGTCACATTCTTACTGGCAATGAGATGACATTGCACATCTATATGACCAGTTTCCATGGCAGAATGTAGACTATGCTATTCTGTCTTAATCCTAACTGCCACTTGATTTGAACTACACATTTCTAGCACTGCCTGCAAGGTAGAGCCAGTACCTCCTGAATGGCAAAGTGGTGGTGGCCACCATTTTCAAAAAAGTTGAGTGCCTTGTGGAAGGTGAACTGGCATGACAGAATCTGCAATGAATCCTTATTATCATTACAGAACTAGTCATAACACTTCCAATGGCAGAATAAAATTTGTGAAAGATACTTTTGCCACAACAGATTGACAGGAGCAGCAGATAAATTAGCTTAGAAAACAGCATGGTTCAAAGTTTATTTATTTATTTGGCAGTAGCCGGTGGCAGAGCAGACCATATAACAGCATCATTTTAAAATCAATATGTCCTGCTAGCATGCTGCTTAGTGAAGCTACATTCTCTGACAAAGGTAGAAATGCAGAGTATCTACATAAAAAGGTAACTTCTGTGGAAAGTGAGTTATATAAGCAGTTTAATCATCAACTCTCATGTGTCTGACACAGAGCTTCCATCTTCACAAGGATTACTTCAATGTACAGTGATTTCCATGTGTTTTACGATTTACATAAATACAAATTTTAGCTAGAGAGTGTAATCAGTCACGTAATTGTTGATCTGTTATGTATAACTACCTGGCTACAGGTGGGTATATTCAGTCTATGAAGCAACCTAACCGAAGGCATAGGAAACAAGCAGCTAATGAGAACTCAATGCACTTGAAGTAAATAAGCACTTAAAGAAGAAAACATGTAATACAACCGTCACACTAGAATAGAGCTTTGTAAAACAATCTGGTAAAAAAGGACAGCTGAATCCTGAGTCAAGTGTTGGGCAGCAGTTTCAAAATCATTTAAAGTTCATGAAGTGAAGTGTGTTTTGAAGTGAACAGAGCTGTACAGGGCAAACCTAAGGGATAAGCAACTGTGGTAAATCTGGGGTGAAGTGTGACAGGTCTGAAGGTATGCCTGTAATATTTGTAGAGTGGAGTGAGATGCAAATATGTTTCTGTGTGATGTGTTGTACAGGTTTCATGGGGTAACCTGCTCTGAATATGGTGGTGGACAGTAGGATTATAGCAGAACTCAAACTTGGGTCACTGTCTAACTGTATACCTTGTTTGTGCTTTATTTATGATTGATAGTACATTTAATAACCTAGCAGATTTGTGATATTTGTGATAAAAAAACACTTTATATCATAACATTCAAAAATACCAAAGGATAGGCAGAACAAAGATAAGTATGGGGCCCTGAATGGGGAGACAGTAATATCACAAAATCTTAACACAGCAAAATAAGAGCATCAGAAAGATGCCTGCCTACAAGAAAAGCTAGCCAGGAGAAAGAGAAATGGAATGAGCAGAAAGAAAATGAATCCAGCTGAAGGACAGAGGACTTCATGCTATCATGTAAATGGTGGTTTTGTATGACTTGTGCCACAACAGTCACAAAATCACATACACTTTTCTAGCACTGAAAGGAAATGTCCTATAGCGGTTGTAAAACTAGTCTAAAGACTGTTTATACTGTTTAAGCTGCACCTCATTTCCTTGATGATCAGTTGTACACACTTGCTTATGAATTTATGTAGAAGCACCAGCAGAATGGATACTATAGTGCTTCTGTGGATGGCTTTTATACACATGGCATGCATTAATTAAGTCAACTACAGAGATTAAGGCATTGATACTGAAAATATGAATGCGCAATTCATATGGAATTCTGTAACAAGGCTGCAAATGTAATGCATGGGGATCATCAAGCAGACTGATGGTGTGCAGCACATGTCCAAATTGAAGCTGAGCATATCTAACAGCATTAGTACAGTGTAGAAACAGTGATCCTGTGTACTAGAATCATCATCTTAAACTGTATTACACAATACTTACATAAATTCAGTACTGGATCTGGGTAATAGGTTCGTAGATTAGGTTCATAGATTAGTACTATGCTAACTGCCCTTGCGAGCCAGTTTAAGCTTAGCCAATTATCCCTTGTGAGACTCAAACCCTGCACCTTGTGTTTGTAAGGCAAACACCTTAACCATTAGGCCACCCTAATAGTTGCATACATCAAGAGTTGGCTCTGGATATGTTATACAGTACTTACAGACATTCAGAGTTGGCTCAGGATGAGCTGTACAATATGTACATACATCCAGAGCTGGCTCTGGATGAGTTTTACAATACTTACATACATTCAGAGTTGGCTCTGGATGACTTGTACAATACTTACATACATTCAGAGTTGGCTCTGTATGAGTTGCACAATACACACATGCATCCAGAGTTGGCTTTGTATGAGTTGCACTACAGTTATATACATCCAGAGTTGGCTCTTAATGAGTTATACAGTAGTAACATACACCCAGAGTTGGTTCTTTGTGAGTTGCACAGTAGTTATGCATATCCAAAGTTGGCTCTGGATGAGTTACACAGTAGTTATATACACCCAGAGTTGGTGTTGGATGAGTTAGCCTGCTACTTCTCCTGCATCAATTTAGAATCTTTTTATCCACTTTATGTTGATGCTGTGATACCATTTAGAATGTATTTTCTTTGACAATTATGTACATGTTTAACCCTTAGTCTTCTTTTTTGGTTGGATAGCCTGTATAGCTGTCAGTATATCCATAACAACGGCATCTCCAGCCTGCCAACACAAAGCCCTACATCTTCATGCACAGAACCTAATGAACATAAAGAGGATTCAGGAGTGAGGAATCTTTGGAGAGAAATGAATAAAGCTGAACTTCTGCTATTATATTAGTTCTTTTTACCACTGTTTCTCTGGAGCCTTCACTTTTGAGAAGAAAACAGACTATAAATCCCTATATGAAGTGAATGGTCATAGCAACAACCAGATCTTCCTGTACTAACTTGTACCTTCTTAATCTTGCACTGTACCCTAAACAGAATTAATAACTAAAAAATCAGTGTTGATTGATAAACACAGCTGATATACACACTATACTTGAGGCACAGCCTAACTCCCAACAATAAATTTTAATCTATGACCAAGAAGCAAGCAAGGTTAAAGATCAACATGCAAGCAGAAAGCAAAACTTTTCCGTGGAACAGTAACCACAAAATTTATATGCTTCCTTCTTCAATATCTGTTGCTATAATGTGGCTACAAAAATGGGTTTTAGGACCCATATACATATATACATGCATACAAATATTTGAACCACAAGCATTAACGCCCTTCTAGCCTGCCAATATACCAAAACATTCCCATAAGTATTCAGGCTGCTCTTAAAAAATATCTAAACTAGTACTTGCTTTATTGCAATTTGATAGTCTGTTCCATGCACCAACTGCTCTCTCAGAGAACCAATTAGTATTCCTTTCATTCCTATAGAATTTTTTTTTATTTCTCCAACTCTTTTGGGTTTCTAATACCATGATGGGAATAGACCCGAAGTCAAAGTGTGATTAACTTTCATGAAATTAGTATTGTTTCATTCTTTGATGTCAGCCAGAAGTTCTCTTTGCAGCACCTGCAATGTACCCTGTAATGGCTCGTTCCGCAATTCGTACAGCATTACATGTATATCTAAATACGATTGTAGGTTCTTTTTAATAAGATCCATTGCTCCTACTACTACTGGAACTGTCTGGGTATCTTTCTTCCACATTGCTCTCATTTATGCCTGCAAATCCTGATATTTTATGACTCTGTGTCTCTCTGTACGCAAGACACTGTAGTCATTGGGTGTACCAATTTCAATGGTCAATGCTACTTTTGTCTTCTTTTCATGGACCACTATATTTGGTTTTCTTGCATCTATCTTTTGAACTGCTGGTAATGGGTGATCCCATGTGATGTAGACCATCATTTTCTATGATGCTTTGTGGTTCATGTTTTCAGTGTTTTTCAGCCACTTTAATACCATAATATTTACACAATCTCCAGTATGACAGTCTTGCCACATTCTTATTCCTTTTAGTATACAGTCCTTCTACCATTAGTATGTCACAACAAGCAACAAGGTGTGCAACTGTTTCCAATTCTGTTTTACAAAACCTACATTTGTCTGTTTTTCCCACATGTTAAATGGGATTTGTAAACCAATGTGTTCATAGCCCACTATCTTGGGCCACCAATATTAAACTTTTCATCTTTTGGTTTGAATTCTCCTCCCTTTAATCATTCATGTGTTTGATCCTGATCAACACGAGGTTCTTCCAGGAGTTTGCTATACTTGCAACTATATTTATGCATTTTCCACATTCCTTGTCTTCTCATCTGATCTTTCACCTTAATTCTTTCTTTTGACTTTTGGCACATTCAGTTGCTGCCTGGTTTTTATCTACTTCTGGTTTGAATTCCATTCCCGCTTGATGCCAATATGCTTCTTCTGCTAGATGAGGCAGGGAAGTCATCTTAGAGTTATTCTCCTCATGTTTAAAAACTTTCACTATGTTTGGGTCTTGTGAGGTCAGCAGATATGTGTACAGTCCTACAATTGCAGATCTGTACATGTGATTAATTTCAAGGAGGCCCATCCCTCCTTCGGAATGGGGAATATATAATTTTGGTATGCACTGATTTTTATATAAAATCTGATGAGCTTGAATCATCTTTCTTGTTTTCCTATCTAATCTATCCAACACCTTTTGGGGCCAGTCAATCACTCCAAAACTGTAAGTCAGGACATGAGAGCAAATTGATTTATAGCTTGAACTTTGTTCCTAGATGTCAATGCTGTTTTAAAAATTAATTTAAGTTTTCTAAAGAATCTAAGTATGGCATGGAGTGACAAAACTTTACTAAGTTTTATTCACATTAGTTCATGTTTTATTGTTGATCCTTCATCAATTCCCAAATATTTATACACTCCCTCTTGCTCAAGTATTTTAACATCACATTTTTGTCCCAAACTGATCTTTAAAGGTTGCATTTGCACATTTATCAAGACCAAATAACATTCTTATATCATCTGAAAAGTTTTGACTACTTGCAGTTGTGCTTTCAGTTCCTCATCTGATGAGCTATACAGTTTTAAATCATCAACAAAGAGAAGCTGAGAAGTCTTTACACTTTGTTGTTTTCTAGGAGCCAAATTATAGCCATGGCCTAATCAGTTACGTAGACAGGTTAATGGGTTAATGGCAAGATAGAATAGCAGTGGTGACAGGAAGTCATCCTACAATATCCCCCTTGGAATTTTTATCCCTGGAATAATAATAATAATAATAATAATAATAATAATAATAATAATAATAATAATAATAATAATAATAATAATAATAATGTGTCCATTATCATGACTTAATTGAAAAGTGGTCTGCCACTGTTTCATGGTCACTGTAATGTAATTGATCAGTGTAGGGTATATCCTATACATTTTTTAGCACTCTTTTATACATGAATGTGGGATACTGTCAAATACTTTTTTTGTCACTCCATGCCATACTTAGATTCTTCCCCTTTTTACAGTTCTCCACTGGGACTTTATTTAGCAACAAAAGATCCTTTGTTCCATATGACTTACTTATAATACCCTTTTGTTCTATTGCCAAAATTGAATTTTCTTCTAAATGACTATAAACTATGTCAGTATCAGTTCCAGTGTACAGCTTATACATCTTTGGAAGGCAAATTATTAGTCTATAATTTTTAGGATAACTTGCAGGTTCACTATTAAATATGAAAATTGTTTTTCCTGTTGTTAACCAGGCTGGTGTCTGTTTGGAGTGTGCATATAAATACTTTTTACTCAGGGTTAAATCTTTGTGCAAAGATGTTCATACTTTTAGCCAGAAGTTAGATACTGCATCTGGGCCTGGGGTTTTCCAATTAGAGACTTTTCTTAACTTTGTTTCAATCTCTCTGGTTGATACTTTATCCCATTTCATATCTTGTATATTTGAATTTATTTTTCGATCTTTTACTTCTTCTAGCCATTCACTTTTTCTTTTTTGTTTTTTTATCTGACTTTTGGGGTTTTATTGACATTCTGCAATCTATTTCTTCATTGATCTTAATATGTCTATCTCTATTAAATCACACAACTCTTCTCTTAGCTCATTTTCTTCTAAACTGAGGCCACATTTTTTGTTATCCATTTCCCGTGGGCATTCTATAGAAAGTTCTGTACCATCTTCCTGTGGCACATGTGGCACATTTTCTTCAATTTCATCCTATGTCATCCATTATTCTGTCATATGGGAATTCACTGGCCTATCACTCCTCAACATTAACTGCATTAGAGTTGCCACATTTTCCTGTTCCTTCCCTTGCTGCCCAGCTTCAAGTTAATGCTTATATTGGTTTCCTGTTGAAGGCTCCAAAATATCTTCATATGGCAACTGACCACTTGCTTCCCATTCCACTGGTTTCTCCTTAATTCGGATGTTCATTCCTCTATCCTGCTGTGGTGCTTTATGAGTTATATTTTCTACACTGAATCCTTCACTTCACAGGTGTTCCATAACCTCAGTTTTTATTTCTCCAACTTCTCCATTACTAATCTCCTTTTCTACTTTTCCTCTTCATCTTCTTATTTTTGTATTGAAAGTTATCCATGTCTGGATTCCTTTGCCTGTATTTCTCTTCAAATATCTTTGGTGCTGCTCTTTTTGTATTGATTAATTTTGTTTTCTCCTTTGCATAAATATTATACCATATTAAATCTCTTTTTCTTTCCCATGTCCATATTTCTTCTTCAGATGTCTCCTTATCCTCCTGTTTACTCCTTACTTTGGGGACTTGTTCCATCACTCTGTGATCTAATCTGTGTTAGACCTTCTACATCAAATCCTTCACTTTGCAGGCATTCCATAACTTCACCTTCTATTTTTTAACTTCTACTTTACTAATCTTCTTTTTTACATTCCCTCTTTGCGATATTATGTTTTTATTGTGAAATTTCCATATCTGGATGCCTTTGCCTGTATTTCTCTTTGAATATCTTTGGGGCTGCTTTTTTTTGTATTGATTAATTTGGCTTTCAACTTTGCATAAATATTACACCAAATCACATCTCTCTTTCTTTCCCATGCACATATTTCTTTTTTAAACTTTTCAAAAATCTCTAGGTTTTGTTGTTTATATTTTTGCACTTCCTCGGGTGCTTCTTTTTTCTAAACAGATCAAAGTTTCTTGGTCTATATAATGTTTTTCACAAATCTGTTGCATTAATGAATACAGTTTTTCCTTTGAAGCTTCTGACAGTTTTTCTTGTGGAAGTATTTTTCTTTCCTCTAATTTCTCTCTTAATCTTTTTGTATCTCTTGTGTCTGGAAATTCTGGGCTTTTTGCATAATAGTAACAATACGTAATTTTGTTGTTATCCTCAATAATCCACTCTATTGTCTTTATGGCTCTTCTTTGGCCTATCCGTTTTTGTGATTTTTGTGGACTGCTTATTCCTTCTAAACAGGGGGGGGGCATCCTCCCCCTGGGACTGGCCTGGCCCCATTGTAGGAATGTTTCCCTATTTTGAAGATTCTACACTGTCAATTTTCCAGTCTTGGTACCAGCATACCAACCAGGATTGGACACTTTTTTATCCAGGGTCTTGTGCAGCCAGCTATCTTTTTTTAATTTTTGACATATTTCTGTCCATGATATATGCTATATAAATACAGTTTATATATCAGTGTCATCTTGGTGAGATTTAAAAAAAAACAGGGTTCACCTCAGGAATGTACTCACCAAGACTTGAGTATATATTCAATTTCAACAATGCTACTCTCTTTTGCTTGCTGACTCATCATCTTTCCATTTGAAACCGCCTTTATTGTAATTTGGTAGTTTGCTCCATGCATCAGCTAATCTCTCAGATCCAATTAGTACACTTCTCATTCCTATAGAATCTTCTACATAGGTTGTCTGATGATTCTCTAGCACGTTTTGATAACCCCAAACATTCCCAGAGGTAGTTGTCTCTAAATACCCTATATACATAAATAAGCTCTTCACTAGATATCTATAAGAGATACTGAACAAGGTCAGATATTTGAGTCTTTAATAGTAACTTAATTTATTTTCACATTCATGGATGCCCTTGGTATATTTCCACTGTACTCTTTCCAGTTTACTCATGCTTGGTTTCTTATAAGGTTTCCTTATTGTTATTCCATACTCAAGTTTGGGTCTAATGGAACTAACAAACAATGACTTCATCATTTCTGATATCCTAGACTTTATACATCTTTTATGCAACCTATAGTTCTATAACTATTATTAACCAATCTGTTGATATGATCAGAAAAACTCAAAGCTAGAGCTACCCATATATCTAGGTCCTTAAATGAGTCTACAGTTTCAGTCACTGTGTGCTGTATTTTCTTCCATAGGGCATAAACTATTTTTGTCTTTATCCTAAAGGCAGCAATATTAATAGCAGCAATTTATTAGCTTTTCACTAGCCAAGTTCACATGACTGAATACAAAGCAAGGGGACTTGAGATAGTGATGACCTAGTGGCCACAATCTTTAGGTACAACATACAGGTTTACCTACTACCCATCAACATAGCATTTTTTGATCCACTATTCATCAAAAACCACAATTCAAAAATGGAGGGTTGAAAAATCTGGAAAAAATTATACACACACACACACACACACACACACACACACACGCACACACATATATATATATATATATATATATATATATATATATATATATATATATATATATATATATATATATATATATATATATATATATATATATAGGTCTACTTCATATGACCTAAATTTCATTTGACTGAAATTAATTTGACTGAGACCAAAACACTGAAAGTTCAAAAGACTGAAAACTCATTTGACTGAAACTCATAACAATGACACATTAAAGTAAAAGGTATATGCCCTTTTCCCCACTGTAGTGCAATCCTGGAGATAGTATATATAGTTGAGGGGTGGGGGGCAAAGCCTCCCACATAGTTTTGGTAAATATTTTCTGCAAAGAGTTATTCATTGCAGTTATAAATATCCATGTGTATGGTTTAAAATGTATAAAGTATGTGGGGGGCTGTGCTCCCCACACCCCCCTAACTATATATACTAACTCCAGGATCGCACTACAGTGGGGAAAAGAGCATATACCTTTTACTTTAATGTGTCAGTGTTATGAGTCAAATGAGTTTTCAGTCTTTTGAATTTTCAGTGTTTTGGTAAATATTTTCTGCAAAGAGTTATTCATGGCAGTTATAAATATCCATGTGTATGGTTTAAAATGTATAAAGTATGTGGGGGGCTTCACCCCCACACACCCCAATTTGGGGGGCTGTGCCCCCACACCCCCTAACTATATATACTACCTCCAGCATCGCACTACAGTGGGGAAAAGGGCATATACCTTTTAATTTAATGTGTCAGTGTTATGAGTTTCAGTTTAATGAATTTCAGTCAAATGAAATGTAGGTTATATGAAGTAGACCCATATATATATATATATATATATATATATATATATATATATATATATATATATATATATATATATATATATATATATATATATATATATATATATATATATATATATATATATATATATATATATATATATATATATATATATATATATATATATATATATATATATATATATATATACATATACATATACAAACTCGACAGTAACACAACAGAGGAGAAAAGGGGAAAACTCCTGAAAAAGATTCTGCCAGTTCACACAATACAACACACTATGGTGAAACTCACGGCAACATTAAACTTTCAAAATTAAACTCACAGAGGGAAAAAAAATTACTCACAAATATGCCCATTGCATAAACTTCTTGTGCTGGGAACTTTTTGGAAGTGGCCTAGCAATGTTCAACACAGTTTATTTCAAGTATAAACATGTTTTCATAAATGTGGAAAACACAAACTATTTTCAGAAGGAGGAGAAGAAGGCATGGCCTATGCAGCACCCTTTTCTCTTCAAACATTTGGAGCGACCCTGCTCAAAGGGCCCATGTAAAATGTGCAAAGCAATATAATTACCTTTGTTATGTGGGAACTAGTATCTTCATCCCTGATTTCTTATTTTTCACTTTCCTATTGTAAATGAGAGCTTCCTAGCACTGGAAAAATGAAGACATCAGCATTCCTTTTTGGGACAGCCCTAAGGAAAGACTAATGCGTCTTTGTCAGCAGCCTGATTATCAAAGCAAACAATCCACTGAACGAATTTATTAAAATCCTGAAAATATCTGTTAAGTGATCCTCCCAAGCACAAAGCTTTCTCCCCAAAAACCTGATTTTTCACATATTGCATGACTATATTATGTCAGGAGGGGTAAAGGATAATATATTTTCCTCTGGATTTGCAATTAGATCTTCCAAACAATTTCAGGACAGGAGGAGCTTTAGGAATTATGTTTTGTTACAGCCAACTTCAATCATTTCTTTAGTCTAAGGGTGGCCAGACATTGTAAAGAAAAGATGCCTACCTGTTCCCATATTCATAACATATATATGATACAATGGAAATCTTGCTTCCATTTACTGTATTTATTTTCAGTGAGAGAAAAAAACATACTTCTTGTTTAGAAAGCTCTTATTACTCCTCTTATATAACTTCACTCATGCTGAGGTTTGTCTCTGGTTCTTCTATGACACAGGTAAAGTCACAATTAGTTCCAGGTATTCCACCACAAGACAATGACAATCCTCCAAGTATAGCCACACATAGTTTCCCGTTACTTCAATGTTTCTTTCAGTCAACTTTCGGGCTTCTATTATCCCAGAATTCCTTTTCTGGGCCATACTACTCCCTCTAAATGAGAGGCAAATTTCTCTGCCATGTTGGGCTAACATCCTTGCTTTTAACTTCATCACAGCAGATGTTACAAATAAGTCTCTGTTGCTGCTGTGTGTTGTAGCATAATGTTTGGTGTATACATAGCTCCATTAGTTTCAGACTTCATTGTGCAGTGTAAATATGTCAGCTCAAATAATACATTAAACAGAACTTTCATAGGAAAAACAGTCCCCAGGATTTAATAAAATATGTGTAGGCACAGTGTAGAGCCTACACAGAATGTTACCATATCTGTGTACATGGTTTCCCCCTCGGCAGTGAGCCATGCATATTAATGATGGCATTTTGCCAAGGGAGAGCTAAGGAACACAGGTATTGAATCAGTGTAAGAAGAGGTGCAGTGCTAACTGTGTTTGCAGATGAGTAATAGACTCCCTGGACTGTCCTTTTGTGTTATGTCAATTTTTTTTTTTTTTTTTTTAATAAAAAACATGTTTGTACAGTGCGGCATGGAGCGCAGCAATGCTAAGTGGTGCCCACAGATAAGACAGCAGACAACTGCCAGACATCTAAAAATAGAAACCAGATCTGCTTAATTATTTATTTAAATGTCTGTTTAAGCATATCTGATTATGTTTGCATGGTGCTCAGTACTGCTTATAAGTAGCTCAGTGTTAAATGTAAAGATATACCCAGTGTCTGAATATCCACGTAGTTTAATGGGTAAATTCAAGGCTCCATGGGTAGTAGGTCCAGGGTTTGAATACATGGAAGGCAAATAAGTATTTAATTTTACTATACACATTTTGCAGACTAATTTAAAATATGGCTCCACTGTGCTCTGCTGAGCTCTGCTGAGACCTGCTAAGACATGCTAAGCACATCATAAACATTAGCAGCCATTATCATGCTAGGCACTGCTTGGCTGATTTGCGCATTGCTACTGGTTTTGTGAGTTTTCACAAATCATAGCTCAGTTGTGCTGGTTTGCTTGGTGCTAAGTGATGCAGCACTTTTTTGAAAGCTGCCCAATGATGTGTAAGCATGGGAAAACAGCCTATATTAAGCCCAATAGGTGGGAATACAGAAGAAGCCATTGGAGTTCTTTCTTTGAAGGGTACTATGGCTGGTATTGGTGAAGGTGTGCACTGCTGGGCACAGTGTTGAGGCATTCTGGAGTCCAGGGTCATGGTTGGACTCTTAGTTAAAACCCATGATGACCGGCTGCTGCAGGGAGGTTTCCAGGGCTTGGAGTGTAAGGTGGAGGCCAGGAACTGGCTGGCCATAGATCTCACCAGTGTTACTGGTATCCCCTACACAGGTGAGCAGTGTTGTCACCACCATGATGACCTGAAATGTCAAAAGAGGGATCTCTTGGACACCTGAGTCCAAGACGTTCAGACAGGGAATGCCCTACAAGTATGTAAGCAATTTAACCATTGTTTATCCAATATCTAATCTGCATGTCTGCAAAACTGGTATGCATAATGGTGTGCTTCTTTCCAAAAGGTGCAAAAGAGAGGGCTCGCAATGTAAAGTTGCACAATGAGCACCTGGCCAGGTTGTGCCATGAGTGTGGTGAGTACTGCTGTATTATGCAACTGTAGTGTTGAAATAAGCAAGAAAGAGTAAAGCATTAACTGCAATAAAGTATATACAATAAAGTCTGTAGTGCAATAATTGTGGAATTAGAGCTGTTTGGAAAACAGTAAATAATGCCAACTGTTGAGCAATAAAAACATGAAACAATACCAGTAACTGCATTAAAGTATCTACAATAAAGTCTGTAGTACATTAAATGTGGAATCAGAGTTGTATTGCAAGAAATAAATAATGCCAACTGTTGTGCAATAAAACACGAAACAATACCAGTAACTGCATTAAAGTATATACAATAAAGTCTGTAGTACGTTAAATGTGGAATTAGAGCTGTATTGCAAGAAATAAATAATGCCAACTGTTGAGCAATAAAACATGAATCAATACCAATAACACAAAGGAAAATGGTGTACATCAGGAATGTCTTGTAATCACTGCAGTAGAGCTGTATGCATTCAGGCTGTAAGGTAAGCTGCTGCAGTCAAGTATAACACTGCAATAGCTGTAGAATGCAAATCTAATGGTTGCCAGTTGTATTTTTTAACACATATAGTACCATTCAAGGCTGTCTCTAGGCCAATATTGTTCATATAATGCTCTGTCATCCACAAACATCAGATAAGTAAGGTATATAGCCCAGTCCATGATCCGATACTGTTTTTTGACTTCACAGATATTTCAACCCACTAACAATAAAGTGTGTACTCTGGCATTGTTAGACATATATATATATATATATATATATATATATATATATATAGCAAATTTACTATCTGCATTATTTTTGTATTTCATGTATGTGTGTTCCTACTGTCACTGCAGTCTAGAATAACACTGTAGTAGTACTGCCAAGTCATAGTTTGGTTCCAGGTGAGCTCTAGGCAAATATCAGTCAGTCAGTAATCAGCAGTGACTCGATAGCTCAGTTTGTTAAATACTCTATATATAGTGCATTTGCCACACACAGACTAAATATTACAGTAGCAGTCACGTAATGTTCACAAATTCTCAGTCCACAGGAACTACAGGTGAATGGGTCAGGTATATAAATATATATATATATATATATATATATATATATATATATATATATATATATATATATATATATATATAACTGTATGCCTGGAGTGTCTGTTAAAAGTTGCTGCAGTTGCAGTCACTGCTATTGGGTTCCATTCTCATGCCTGCCAACCAAGGCATGACTGCTGCTAGTGTCTGTACTGTACATATACATGTCTGTCAAGTGTCACGATTTCATGTTATGTAATTAATAGTGTGTAATCTGCCTATTACAGGAATGCCATGGCAATGAGTACCTAGATTTCACAGTATCACCATTTAAGCACACAGAACCCCTTGGCAGTTATATATGTTCACCTGATGTGCAAGTGTTCTGTGCAGGTGTTCACCCGCAATTGTTACATTTTGGCCCTTAGTGACCCACGCATATAGCTTGAGACGTATGCATGTGCTACAGCAGCTAGAGGAGGCTTGTACTCACTGTAACTATAAAGAAAATACAGACCCGTAGAGTATATAGTAGTACTATTGTCAAGGAAGTAAGCTGCAGTGTTACTAATGGACTGATTTTCTCTCTCTCCCCACCCCTTATTTTCATTTATTTATTACTGTTATTATGGTTTAGTATTAACACATGTTGTTATTGCTATGTATTATAATGGATGCATATTAACATATCTTGTTAAATTACCTATTTTGTTGGCCTTATGCTGTAACTGTTACTGACATGTTGTTATACTGACTATTCTGTTATTTATTGCTGTGTTTCACATAATTTACATTGATATGTAATTTCGGTATTTCCAATGTTCTGCCATGCTATTATTACTAACAATGTTTTGTTAATAACTAACGTATACTTATTGCTATACCTCCATTACCATAGCATGTTGGGGTAGCTCAGTTCATGGTGATCCACCTACCTTACCTCAACTGGCCGTGGCACCGGGTCCTCCTAGCATGTCTGGGACCCCCTTCAATGCCCCTGCACAACCTATGGCGTTGGGTGGAACCGTATCAGGGGATGGGGGCCTATCCTGTCCTAGGAGCGGTGGCAGAGGGGCTGCAGTCACCCAGGATCAACTGTCAGGCATGGTGTGCAGGATTGTTCACCGGAGCTATGAATGCTTCCTGCACCAGATTGACAGCACGCTGGCTAACCTGATGGGGCAGGCTCACCCTGACAACAGCCTCCAGCACAGCCTCCCTCGGGGCAGTGAAGGAGTAGTATCGACTGTCCCATGGGTGGGGACATGAGTCACGCTGCTGCTGTCTGGAGGCACGTGCGACTTGGTTCCACAACACCTTCCCCATCCAAGGTGTTTACACCCCTCATGTGTCACACACTACTCCTGCCTGCTGTCTTGTCTGTCTTGGGTGTCTGCAAATGCTTCCTCTCCTACCCGACTTACCTCTCCACATGTCCCTATAGGGTTTGAGAGTCAAAATTAATTTACAAGATCTGTCAAAATGCACAGCTGTTGCTGTACAAGATATGGATATCTATGGGTCTTTCCTACACATCCCTAACTGCCTTTCACTATGTTTTTCCCCCTGTTTGCCCCCATTTCACCACTTTCCTGTCACCCTCATTTTCTTTTCTTTATATATTTTAGTGCTCATTTGCACAGAGCCAAGCAAAGCGGCATGCTGTGCTGTTTCTCCTAGCTAAGCTTATATGAGCTTTGAACACCTCTGCCAAGTTTTGAACCAAGGTCCCTCTTACCTACAGCCCACTGCATTAACCCACCATGCCACACAGATCTGATGTAAAACAAGTGTTTCCAGCAAAACATACTGATTGCCACATGCAGTCACTAGGCATGTAACTGAAATAAAAAATAATGGTAAAAATGGGAGTGTACCTTCGACTCTGGTGTGATAGTGCACAAGTAAACAGTCAATGACACAATAATGGATGTAAGTGAGGCCTGTGATAGCAAGGTATATGTGCCCTTTTATTAGCAACATGTGGAAAGTCACCTGCTAACGCAACAATAGCAAAGTACATGTACAACTGGGACCCTGGTGCAGAAATACAGCCATATAAAGCCATGCATATACTGATGGATGTAGAAGTGTTTCTCACAGCCTGTATATGTGCACATATATCTTGCAAATACGCATGCTTTTGCAGTGATGTAGTGGTGCAGTATGTTAAATCCTTGCCTATAGTACATTTTGCCACACACATTCCTGGGTTCAAATCCAGTTTTGTCTAGCAGTTCAATTACATTATTGCGAAGACAGCAAGTAATGACTGAGTCATGCAGTCCTAATCCACACAGGTTACTGCTAGTTAATGAACTACTACCCAGTTTTGCAAGTCAGAGGCCTGCAGGTAGGGACACATTACACATATCTGTATAGCCTAACTATATGTTGCCTACTACTCTGTTATTGGTACTGTTGCATAACAGATGTACCATAATCACATGCCTTGATTGGACTGTACAGGGTACCCTTACCCTTGGTCTGCCATAACGACAGGGCTGATATAGCTACCACAGTTACACATACAGCTTGCTGGCCTCAAAAGTGTCCACACTCCGCCCTATGTGCACTAGGCTGCAGTAACAGCCTGTAGCATACACAGCTGTATGTAAAGGTAGCTGCCACAGACCTACCATATCTCCCAACCCCCTTAGAACAAGGGATCCAGACACAACCATATGCAGGGGGGTCTAAGGCCCACAGATAGGGACATGTGTAACGGTTTGCCCCTACAAAGATAGCAGGTTGATAGAATAACACCTATTATATTAGCATCCATATTCTGATGGGTATGAAGTCTGACATTCAAGTGTGTCTCTTTCCTTACTGACCACAACCCACAATGTTTGCCAGTGAACTGCTAGATGACCACTATGTCATGGGACAGTGACCACACATATGAGGTGAAACTGTGGACATACCCCATAACTCTCTACAGTTGCCAGTTATGGTACCTACCCTCTGTGATGCTGTACTCTCCACACCTCAGTGATGTCCATCTTAACAATTAAGAAAGGGGCCCCGGTCTACATGAAGACCTTATATATTGCACTGTGATGGCATGTCATTGGCCAATGATAGTGCAATTCAGCTGTTTTGGCTGAAGTTAGCAATTCTAAGTCATAGATTGGTGCAGAGGCAATTACCTGCTATTGAGCAGTCCCTTAAAAAGGCAAGCAGCTGGTTATGGGGAACAAGTCTGTATGAGCCTTAACTCTCACTGAGAGTGAATTTCAAAAAGAATCCAAGAAGCAAAATTCAAAAAAGGAATATTGCACTACAGCAGGTATGTAACAGATGTCTCCATATAACAAGATGTGGACGGGAGGATAGAGGTATGGAGAATAGAGATTACAACAGTAAGTCTGCCTTAGATCTATGGTAATGATGTGTCAATGTTACTCTGCTGTCCTATACCTACAGGCATGCCTCTCAACTGTCCCTGATTTTCAATCACATCTCAGCTCTGTCCCTGTCAATCCCTCCTACAATGGTTGGATGTTTTAGGAAAGCTAGTAGATTATACATGATACATAATGACAATGAGTAAGGGTATGCACTCCTATAACTGTCAAATGATGTACTGTAATTCACCACCCTCATTCAGTCACTGTCTCACATACGTAGTTCTAACATTTTAAAAGTGTTCCTGAATGTCCTTGAAGTACTCTGGCTAATTCCCTGTTTCTGTTGACATATGTGCCTGTTTGGTTGACAGCTATGCCTAACATACCTGTCAGCCTCTTACAGCATGAAACCAGGACAAAGCCATAATTTATAGGGGGACAAAGGCTCAAACTCAGTGGCAGTGTTTAAATATTTGACAGAGATCACCAGTTTGTGTGAAAATGACCAAAACTATGAGGCAAACATTCTGACATTCTGCAAATATCTGTATAGTCGAAAGGTATGATGCCTCAGGGAACATATAATACAGCAGATTTGCATTGATTTCTGTCACTGTGGCACACTGGTGTTGCTGGACTATCCCCATACAGTTGTAATAGCACACTGTTTATTGTCTGGCAGTGGCCATATGACATATTAGTGGTAGTTTGCCAGTCGAAGACACACCACAGTAGACTGCATTGCTGGGTTTTGTAACATACAGCAGAATCTGTCATGGCACACAGGGACATACCCCAATATTGCTACTATATTAGTGGTATCCATACACGTAGAGTGTTGCCAGACTGTGAGGTATGACATATGTGGGAGCAGTGGATAGTGCAGGCTATTATGGGTGCGCTGGATCTGTATATAGTGGATGTCCATGTATCTGGTTCTGTAATGTGTTCCCCTTTTGTTGTCTTTCAGGAACCATGTACCTCTGAAGACATACCACCTTCTCAGAGGTGGAGAATGACATGATAGTGGATGGACTGAGACAGCAACATCAGATTTTATTGTCCAGGGGGAGGCGTAATTGGGAGCAGTAGGCAGCATTCTGGGCAGACCTTGTGTGGGATGTCAATCAGATTGGCTGATAGGACAGGACCTATGAGCAGGTCCAACATGGCGCCACAGACATGCTGAATGCTGCACAACGAAGGGCAGCTGATGTGGCAAGGGATCGTGCTGTCACTGGTGGAGGGCCTGCAACAGAACATCCACACACAGCCACAGAGGAATTCCTGGTGAACCTAGGAACACACAACAGCTCCCAGGCATCCATCACAGCATACATCGTGGAGGTGGGTGCCACAGTGTCCACAGCAAAGGACAGTCCAGGTAAGCATACTGTGTTCACCACTGTAATACTGTATCAGTCATTGTGGCAGGCTGTACATACCTGTACATGGGTTTTAGGTCTATCTGCATTGGGGGGCCGTTAAGGTTTATACACAGTTGTTCACACATACTCAGAATGTCAGAAATATAGCCAGTATCACCGTAGGTACTGTTCATGTGGATATATGCACATATTAACTTGAAGTGCTGCAACATTTGGTGGTGCTGACAGTACCTCCCCTCACCTTTTCATAGGTCAGTCAGGAGTGGCCCAAGTCCATGGTCCTGTACCTGGTAAGTGTGATACAGTTTTTTTTATGGATCATATATACCCTATTAAAGTTAAGGGCTGCCATAGTGCCCTATGTACAAATGTTGTGTTTAACCAGAGTAGAATATTTGTATGTTCCATTCTGGAACAGATAACTACAGTTCATAGACTCCATGATGCATGTTCAAACACAAAAGGGAGATGCTACATACCTGAGGCAGTGACACTAGTACTGGCATATTATTCTCAAGATAGGTGTACTGGGTTTTATGTGTAGGTCTATCACGTATAGTGTCATACTTCATACCTTACAGGCAGATTGTACTGGAAACTTTACCTTGATGTGTCTGACGTACATGTCATGAAGGGCTTGACTTGTCTGTGCATGTTGGTGTGAGGTTGTCTGCTGTGCATGCGAGCGGAGATGAGAAGATGCATGACTGGTAATGGAGTTGTGGATCCTCATTTGTATGAGTCTGTGTGGATTACCATACATAAAGTGCAAGTAGTAATGTATTGCTTTTGTCTTGGTTTCATAGGTGACCGGGGGTTGGAGTCTGTCACTCTCACAACCTAATGTCAATGTCTCATCGGACTGTGATGATGATGGTGGCCATAGTGAGGCACAAGTGGGGTTGTCAGGGGCTGAATCTGTCCCAGAGGTTGACATCCCTCTTCTGCCCCCATTTGCACCACACACAGTCAGTATGCCTACATATACCCAGTCCCCAAAGGCCGCAGATATTGGACAGTCTGAGTGTGATGACATTGAACAGGACAGTGTGGTAACTATGGCATCAGTGAGTGTAGACACTGGCCATAGCCACAGAGATGGTGAGGTCCCACACAGGCAAATTGAAAGGGGTGCTTGTAGGAGGACTGCTGTCCATCCAGCACCTGTCACAGGTGTTACATCATGGATCACTCAGCACATGTTTTGGGTGATCATGGAGGCGCAGGCACATTCTAAATGCAACACCAGATCGATGCTTAGGATTATGGATGCAGCACAGTCTGACATCTGTGACTGCCTCCACCACACTGGGGACACACTGGATCAGTTCATTGATGCAGTGGATAGATGGTGGGCTGAGACAGTGTCTGTCTTGGACTGCACATTGTCTGTGCTGGAACATCTGGCTGGAGATGGGCATTGGCTACATGAATGTAAGTCAGCAACACCATCTGTACAGAGTCCACGTGGCCATGCACAGTCACACACCCGTAGTGGCAGTACCTCCAGCACTACAGAAGGAAGTGTGCTGTCCACACCATAATGTGGCAAGCCATGGGTACATGGTCCTTGGTGGTCCCATGGGGGACACAGCCCCAGCATTTTGCAGACACCATCAGGTACTAGCACCACATCTGACCTTGGGCATGGTGGTGCCAGTGCTTCCCCTGGCAGAGCCAGTTCCCATGTTCATAGCTGGAGATGGTGAACTGTCTACTCTACTATGTATGGTCCACAGCTGTCCAACATACACATGTGTAGGGCTAGTACTGGGCTTGACTGTGTACACTCAACCACCACTGTCATGCATGTCACCTACAGACACAAATGGCACCTATCCATGGCCAATCTAACCCGCACACCACCTGACTCACACACATGCTGCCAACTGTTTGGCACAACCTAGGCCTCCGCCACCCCCACATCACACCCTGTGAATGTCAGGATACCTGTGCCACATCCCTTCCATCCATGTCATTGATGCAGGGAAATGCTGTGTGTCTAATGCACAGGGTGTCTATGTCACTTGACATGTACTTGTGTAGTGCAGTATTGTTTTGCCATACCACTTGTGGGCCACAACAGGTACTGTATGCTGGCATGTGTCATGACTATCCATCACAGTTTTTGCATCTTTTTTGCATGATGTTTGACTGGCGGTAGTGTTACAGAATGGCAGTTGTATCACAGACCTGTATATGTTTCTGTTCCAGGCATCTGAGGGGATACACTATGGACACATGGCAAAAATACAGTGGCACACAATGGCATGACAGCACAGCAGTAATATGGCATCAGCAAGGTACAACAGTATACAAGCATGTCACCCTAGATGCATATGTGTAGAACAGTCTATCAGGGAGAATGGGAGCAGTCATCGTATTCATGCATTCATACTTTGTGATAAGGTCTGCTGCCCTGGTTACTTGTCACCTGGGTTATCTGAACTTACAAATCTAGCAGATGTGGTGATGGAGTTGACATGTCTACAAATATCCTGTGCCTGGGTCAGACAGTTCACAGACAGTGGTTATAATTATGTATAGGAGGGAATTTAGGGCCAGCAGCTAGTCACAGGGCCAAAAAGTACTTAACCATTGCACAGGGATAGCCCATAAGACCATTTCTGTAGCACTGCACAGGGATATATTTACACATACATAAATACACACAGTTGGTTGATGTGAAATTAGAACCCCTACTTATTTACAATTACATACTATAGCTTGCCATACTTAACACATGCACCACCGAGTTTATCTGATATCAGACTGTCAGCCAGCACTCTTGAGGTGGATGACATCAGCAGGCATTGTAGAGGAGGGCAATATAGAGGCCAACAGCTAGTCACAGGGCCATAAAATGCATAACCATTGCACAGAGATAACCCACATGGGCTTGTCCATAGTGCTGCATGGGGATATATTTACACACACAGAGTTGGCTGATGTGAGATTAGAACCCCTAACTGTCTACAATTACATGCCATAGCTCACACTACTTATCCCATGCACTATGGGATACATCTGTTGTGCATGTGACTGCAGGCACAATACTTGTGGAATATGCAAAGTAGCCTTGTGTTCGACAGCATGCGTGGCCTGCAAAGTGATATTGCTTGGTGCTGTTATTATATCTAGTGTCCTAGATGTGGGGTACCTATCACTATCCCTGCTAAGGGTTTACAGTTTGCAGTATGACCATATGCAGCTGGTTGCAGTTAGATAGGCAAACATGTGGCCAGGAACAATATGGCCTGTCCAAGTCATGCATTAAACCATTGTAAAGTACAACACCTGCTCACCAGTGTCTGTCTACAAGGTGACATCCACAGGCACAGGGATCTGTGGGTGAGTGGATTATGTACTGTCGCAGCCTTGGTTTGGTTCCTTTGGGCAACTGTTTTGATGTGTGAGTGCAGATAACCTCAGCATTCTGAGGGTATTTGTAAAATCCATACATCCCCACAAACACACACACACACACACACACACACACACACACACACACACCTCTGAGCAGTGTATGCAGTACACACACACACACACACACAGATATATATATATATATATATATATATATATATATATATATATATATATATATATATATATATATATATATATATATATATAAATGTGTATAACAGGGATGTCTCTATAAATGTTGGAGTGTGTGTACGTTACATGTATAACTGATGTAGATATATGTCGAGAGTCTATGTATTATTGTAATATATATATATATTTTTATATATATATTTATATATATATATATATATATATATATATATATATATATATATATATATATATATAAGTATTACATGTATATGAGTTACATACTGATAGATACACTACACATGTGGGATGGGGATAGGGTCAGACAGATATGTAGAGGTAGTTGTCTGTATGTAGACACGTAGTTCCACATAGCAGGTCTTTGTGAGGAAGAGGCAACAGAAATGGACTCAAGTTAGCTAAGTGTAGCAGCATGACCAGTGGGACTGTCAGTACTTACAAGGTGACTCCAGGCCAGAGCTACCTCTTCTCCAGGCCAGGATTTTGTGTGCTACAGGCATTGGGAACTGCACCTGTTTCTGCAGTAAAGTACTTCCCTGACATTGTCCACTGTATTCCCCGGCTGTGTGCTATAATTAATATGTGACTGGGATACACGATGTAACACCACATACAGGGTGACAGTCTGCATACCTCTCACTGTACATGTTTTTTCATAATGTCCAGCATTTCACCCATATGTCTGTCTTGTTCCTAATACATTTTTGATGTTCCAGTAAAATGTTGTATAAGGCAGTCAGTGAATAGTATTAACTACTGACAAACATTTGTGTGTTGGACTTTATATCCTTCAGATATGCTGTACTGATGCAACTTGGTTTTATACTAGCCATCTTCTAGGTGAATTAGAGCATCTGAATGTCTGCTCTAATTTTGGCCCTTTGTCCTTCCATTCTCTCTGGCTTTGTCCAGCTTTCGTGCAGTAACAGATTGAGGGGTATGACAGTCTGTGGGGACACCACCATACAATTACCTCACATGCAAAAGATGTGGATACTGCAAGATTCAAACCATCAGCACCATCACCCATGCTAATGTCCCTAGCCTAATGAGTTACACAGGCTGCCAGACAGGGATGCGTCATTCATCACACAATCAACAGCATACAGACATACATTGTCACCCCTGCATTATGTGAGACATAGAACTTGTGGCCAGGATCTATGTCACCGCCCTGAATTTGCAGGTCTGCTGATATATCATTGCAGATTTACTGTTACAGCAGTTGTATGGATACACTGATGTGTTGGGGTGGGGGATGACCAGCCCTTGCTCTGCTGGCATAGACAGTTATGTAACTGTCAAGAGACCCCGCTGTTTGCCATCTCCATTGAATAATGTAGTGGACATTTCAGCCATGTGGTCTAGTGCATATTATGGAGCAAATGCTATTAAGCAGAGTACCCGTTGTCCCAAGTGGCTGTTATATCTTCCCAAGTAGCCCAGTAGCTCACTATATTCCCTTGCATACATCCAGCAGGTCCATACATATGCTACCATATTCTCGTATCCCTTACAAGTGGTGAATAGGTGTGTGACTTACCTTTCAAATGCAGCAGTTGACAGACCTGTAGTTTGGGGCTGACTCTGACTGATGTATGCAGTACACAGCCAATACATGATTAGGTACAGGTAATGTGGGCTGGCTGGCATCATTTTTAATAATATGTATGCAAGTGGGAGTAAGGTGTCAGTCTCTAGGGGCCCAATTTGTCAGTGCATGTGCTATGTGTTGTCTCTTGGCCAAGGCCAGGGCATACTGGGCATGCCTATGTCTGCCTACGGGGACAACCTCAGGGGTTTCCTCCTTGAAGTCCCCCTGTGGGTGTGACTGTGGTGACTTAGACACTGGTAGTGGGCTGTGTATCCCTTCCTCTTTCTGATCCTGCTGCAGCTGTTTCCTCAGGATCATATTGTGTAGCATGGCACATACTGTGAACGTGTGCCCATGTGGCTGGAGAGTACTGAAGAGCGCCACCAGATATATCGAGGCACCAAAGCCGTGACTTCAGCAGCCCAAACACATGCTTTATGATGTTCCTAGTTTGTGAGTGTGCCTCATTATGGGATTCTTTGGTGGATGTATGTGCATTTCTGATGGGTATCATCATCCATGGTTCGAGTGCGTAGCCAGCATCGCTCAGTAAATGGCCATGTGGGATGTACCCACTAGCAAACATCTGGTACAGCTATTATGCATGACAAATATGGGAGTCATGATACCTGCCAGGGCTGCCAGCACACATTCATGATTATGCCTAGGGCATTGCACGCGACCTGGCAATTGATGGAGTGGTACCCCTTGCAGTTAACGTAGATTCTACTCTCCTCACTGGATGGTGCCGTGATGTGTACATGAGTGCAATCTATGGCACCCAGTAACTCAGGGTAGTATGCTACATGGTAGAAGTGTGGAATACGGCTGGCCCTCACCTCAGGGGTGAGGGAAAAATAAATGTACTCATTGGCATGTGGTAGGATGGCATCCAGGAACTGGTGGAGTACCCTGGATGCTAATGCCTGTGAGTCCCCCATCATGTTCCCACTTGGTCTTTGGAAAGTACCTGTAGTTAGTATGCCAAGAGCTACACATATCTTTGTTTCCACTGGGATGGGTTCCCCTCTGTTGGCTGTGGGTCTGAATTGAAGTCAGCAGAGCTCAGTGAGTTCTTGAGTATGTCCCTGTCCCCTCTGTAGCGCTCTACAATCTCCAGCTCATGCAGCTCCTGGCGGGTTACCCTGGGCTTGAACATTCTTCTCCTTCTCATTATCTAGGCCTATAGTCAGCAGCAGCAGCATTAACCTCAGCGTCTAGCACATACACATGTAGAGACCTACAGCAGCCCCTAGCATTCCTTCAGTTAAAACTCCCGAATCTGTACTCCACTGGTGCAGAGTATAGGGGGGGGTGAAATCAGATTGTAGGGTGCATGCAACCTTTATAGTGCTCTGCTATAGGCTCAGCATGTGTGATTGGCTACTTATGGTGCATTCCACCTGCCAAGTACATCATTAAAGACTGTTAATGGCCCTAGTTTAAGTGAAACAAGGGTCATCAGTAATTAGGATATCATTGCCTTGATCAGCCAATTTTTTTTTGAACAGCCTTCCTTACTCAGCACTGTGGTGTGCCGATAAACATGCGCTGTGAAATTAAACAGTGCTCAGCACTCAGTGTACATGGATTCATGAAAGGTCATGCTCAGCACACCGGCGCACTGCACAAACATCCTCAAACATGATGAGACACGTGCCCTAAAGGTAAACAAAGCTTAGCAGCCAGTGTATGCACTCCTCTGCTGAGCAGACTGCTGTGCTGCACAAACAGGCACTGCTGAGCTCCACTGAGCTTACAAATCCTCAGACACCCCCCCTTTGATGACAGCTACCTCTTCTGCAGACACCAACATGGTTTTGTGCCTACACAGATGGGATCTACGGACATAGATACTCATCTCTGCTGTTCAATAACCCCAGCTCATTGCATGTGGTTCCGTGCACACAACCCTGAAATAATACGGTTCCAGGCACTGTCTTCTTAACAACAGAACCATTCCACCATTTTAGATACTCCACGCTGGGTCTTATAATATATTACTGTCACATACAACTAAATTTCATTTTTACACTTTTTATTTATTTAATTTTTTTCATAACGGCATGCCATGCAAACATACCCACATTATTACAAAAAATAAAATTATTTTAAATTATTTTCCATATGGTTTTGGATACCTAGTGGATAGTTTTGCACATATCTGTTTCTGCTATGCTATTCCTGCCCATCTACCTGCACTTTTACAGTCCCTGTTGTTTCTTTTTACATCCTGTACACAGAATTTTTTCGTGTAAAATACAGACACCAACACGGGGTCTGCAGGACTGCCTATCTGCTTCCTTGATCGGTCTACCTCCCTCATTTGCATGCAATTCACCTGCTTATCAGGTGATTTGCATGTCACGGATACTTCCGTGTAGGCGTGTGTGTCGCCCAGCTCTGTTTACTGGATCATACACCTGCTTACTTTCATGTAAGCAGTGTGCCACTATGCCTACATGGGAAAAAAAGTCTGTGTAGGCTTTATTAAATTCCCCCCAGTATTTAGCAGCTTTTTAGTGTCCACCATGCCACACAGCCAATGAAGTAAAACAAAATGAAAGCAAGACGTACATCCTGTAGAAGCATCCCAGTTTATCAAATTCTGCTTTACTTAAAACAGGACTGACATTAATTGTCAATTTTCCCTACTGTTGTTGCACTGATGCTTTTGTTATATTTAAATAAGTGGGTTTGGGGACAAAAAAGCCTCAAAGGAGATGAGGAGATGCAGCTATCTTGAAAGCATTTTTATTTTTCTTCTTTCCAGGTGGTAGTTTCTATGAGTTCAGTTTTTGATGTAAATGGAATTCTTTTTATTTAATAGGAGCACATTATTGCTTTGTAAAGGCAGAAGAACAGGAAAAAGATTGTTTAGACCAATTACTCTTCAAAAATATCACCAAGCTATAACAAGAGTAATTAGGAAGGGGATTTTAATCTTTTTGTCAAGCAAAAAATATAGCCTACACACAATGTCTATCTGCATCTTAACAGAATGAAAAACAGAACAACTTAAATTTTCATAGCCATGTGGATGGTCAAAATGAACTTTTTAAAGCATTAAACAAACTAGACCTTGAGATTTTTTTATTGCTTAGAAAAATATTAAGACCTTGGTGATGATCATGAATAAACCTGCCTCTGTTTTTGGTCTAAGTGTAACAAATCTGGGAATTGCACATAAACCTTATAAAACAATTAATTGCTGTAATCCAGGGATGAAATAGCTGGGTTATAGAATGTGAACTGTGCATATGTATTTGAAAATATATATAATACTTGTGTTTGCTTTTCTGTACAATGTTTAAAATGTATGAAAGAAAGTATTACTATGTTGATGTCCTTAGCTGTATGGAGTAAATTGAAAAACTTTGTGAGTTTCCCTATTGGGAAGGGGCAGCTATGTTGAGTAGACAATTGCTTGCTCTGAATATATAATTAACTTAATCTTTTGTTCCTATATGTATTTGTAAGAATCAAGGTGAATATAGTATTAACTGAAAGAGGATAGAACTGGATTCTCCAAGACACTGCTTCATGGACATTTTACAGAAGATGCAATGGACTGTGGTTCATTAAGGTGTGAAAATTTTGAAAGAATTGTGTTGACGGCATACTTCCCATTGTGGATCCATTACAAGACATCCCTCTATGAGACTGATGGAATGATCTGTTCTTCCGGGACTGTTGAATTGGCAGCTATAATTTTACTATTTGTACTGAGCGTTGCTCAGGATTTTCCTGTTACTCTCTAGCAATGAATTTACTTTTGCCTGTTGAGTGGTAAACATTCAAACAGTGTAGATAGGGCCCAGTAATTCTCCCAGCTAGATACATCTAAGAAATATTTATCTGGTTAGACAGTTTATTTTTAAACATCCTATCTGCTTATTCTAGTTATTTACTTAATTTGGTTTGTATTTATGTTGCAGTTATACATTTCTCTGTTTATTTAACATTTAACTGCACTGTGCATATTCTCGCTTTTAACTACTTGTATTTATTAACCACTGAAAATGTGTGCCTGATTTACTTATCTATGTATTTATTAGTTGACAAGATGGTACTAACTGTGAATGGTGACTAGCTACTGGTATCCAATTCAGATTTTCCAGACCATTCTTCTCTACATAACTATTTGTGTTTATGGTTATTTGTCTTACTCCTCAAGAGTTGAAAAGTAATAGTTCTCCATTCAGGTTTTGTGGAATGGTTGCACTTATTTACCTTATTCCAGTACAGGAAGCTGTAGCTTTTGAGCATATTACCAACCTTCTCTGGAAAGCATTATGTTTGCATGTGTGTGTGTGTGTGTGTGTGTGTGTGTGTGTGTGTGTGTGTGTGTGCGCGTGTGTGTGTGTGTGTGTGTGTGCGTGTGTGTGTGTGTGTTACCATGTGTACAGTAACATCTGGGTAAGCAGTAAAAATATTTATGTTTTGAAAATAGGTTAAGTCTATAGTTACTGATGAGTGTAATGGGTGTAAAGTTACTGTGGGGCAGAGGGCACTGGAAGGTACTGAATCCAGGGGAACATGGGAAAGAGGCCTGGGAAACTCAGCCTCAGACCTCTGACTAGCAGAGGTTCACTGTGAAACCTTTTCTTAAGTATGGATGGTCTTGGTTCATTCACAGACCCCACTTTCTACCTATGCCTTTCATAATGCTTTTACCACTAGTTTCATTTATATCTCAAAATTAAATTAGCCTTTTGCTATCAAGTCTTTGTAAATAACTCAGTACTCTGTACTGTGAAATCTACCCTACTGCCTAGTTATTTATATAACTATATCTGTATTGAGTATAATTAGTATAAGAAGCCTTGCTATTATATTTATAGTTACTATCTTATCTATCTTAATATTGTAATATTTTTAATGGTATTCCACCTGCCATTGTTGATATTTTATAACTTAAAAGATTTTAATTGTACTCTGTGCACTGGAGCTTTCTTCCTTAGGCCTTCACTGCAAAGGGGTCTTTGTGCCCAGCTACACTTCCCGGATCAACAAAAGTAAAATAAAAACTAAATCTAGGCAACTATATTTATTTTCAGTGTGCTCTTAAGGCCAAGCTTCCCTTTGTGAGTTGTTTAGTGATTCATTTGTGTAAACATTTTATATGTCAGTGAACTCAATGCCAATAGTGTGCATTATGGGACTATGCCCTTTGGTGGCCATCAGATTATTGTGGGAAGGGAAGTGAATCCAAGGACCATGGTCCCTGCTCACAATCTCAGCCCCTAGCAATCACTTATAATTTATCATCAATGTCATGAAAAGATTAAATAAAGTACACTTTTAATACCTTTGTACTTTGTACTGAGAGGTGAACTGCAGAATACTTACAAAGTTCCTCAGGCAGAAAACTGTCTCCAGACCTTAGAGATATGTTACTGGATAAATACAGCAAGAGGGACAGGAATGGGACTTACTTGTCTGAAGTCTAGAGGAGCAGTAACTCCTCCTTAAGGGTGTGGTCACATGGAGGCCACCATGGACTGAAATGTCATTGTTATGGAAGTTTTTTCAACAAGCTGGATGCATATAACTAAGGCATAACCTAGAAGTGAAGAATCTGTAAAGACAGGAGAGAAGTAAGTAATACCACATTATTCCATCCTGTATTGCTTTTAATAGCTATTTTTCATTTTGGCTATGACAAATGGTGGCATGGGTAGGGTTTGAATCCCAGCAGTATAACCTAAAATGTCACAGACTGATGGCATCTTGTCACCAATGTGACAAAAACGTCCTAGTTGGTATCAGACTGATGATCTGTCAGGTCACACCAGTGGTACTCAACACAGGAAAATAAATGAAATTATACATAATCTAGTTCAAAATTCAGTCTGGAACATGAAAACACCTCCAAGAGCATAGCTAGAATATTTTCTGATGTCCTGGGTGTGAGCTTTCAACATGAACCACAAGATTATACTGTACACAGGTCACTTGCAGAACTGAGTCTTTTGTCTTAGCATACCAAGGTCCCTTTCTCATCACTATCTCTATGAATCACAGTGTCTTCCAGTGCCCCTTACCTACAGTAGCTGCCTTTTACGCAAGTTATTTTCACAAACATGCATATACACAATTTCCAGGGAAGGCCGATATAATTATTTCATTCCCCACAGCTTTGTTCCTAGCATGGTAATACTGCCACCTGCCTGGACTGGCCAGGTACCAGGGACCTCCAATTACCTAAGGCTCTTAATTAAATTAAATATGAAATCATACACACTAACATTTTCATTGTAGTCGTTACAAAGTGGAGACCGGAACCACAGCTTGTTAACCAACAGTGGCAAATGATAACCCTCCTCTCAGATAATAAGTAGTAAAAATATGTATATAACAAAAAGATCTTAAAAGTGAATAAGTAAACTTTCCTTAAATAATAAAGCAATCAGTGCAGTTACCAACTAAAATAATAAAGCAATCAGTGCAGTTACCAAGAAAATATACAAAAGAATATGATAGCACATAAGGAATATTACAATAACAGTTACAAAGATAGGAATATTAAAAAAAAACTACCAAGGATAGCTACTTACATCTAACCACATTGAATTTAAAGAACACTAAACCCTATTATAAGTTTCTAGGAGATAACAGGCAGAAATTACAGATAAACTTACAGGGAGATGGTAATCTCAATACCTTTCAAGCAAAAATAAGCCAGAATAAAGACCAGTCTCAAATATTTATAATTGCCACTAATTCGTTCCTATTTCCCAGAAATCATTATATTATTTAATTTTGCAAAAGAAAAAAAGAAAAAAAAACATTGCATCAGCTTGTTTTAGTGATTTGCTTTTGTAAAGGAAATAACTAACCAGTTTGTAAAGGACAAAGGCTTAATTATATTAGCCCGGAAACAAGAAAAGCAACAGAAAGTACCCTTAAACATGCATCTGTTATTTTTCTGCATTTTAGTGTTTGCTTTCTGTTCATTGCTCTAGGTAGTTACTTCTCTGAAGTATTTGTAATTACATTTCATGACCTGCTAGTACAGGAGATGCAAGTGGTTATATTTTGCATTTCAAACAGTAAATTCATACATTTCCCCTTCTTTCATCTCCTTCTCTGGTTATAGAATTCAAAAAAAGGTTTACAAGGTAACATACATTTTGTAGACCAAATGTGCTGCTATCAGGAAATAAGAAAGGGTGAGAAAAATGCATAGCATCTTTAAATCAAGTCTGCCATTTTAGTCTTTGTCTTAACAATGATCAGTTCAAATGTACATTACAAAATATTTAGTGCTATTTCTTAAGGATTACTTTTCAAAAGGGCAGGGACTTATGCCAACATTTTGGAAATTGCTATGAACATGTATTTTAAAACCCAGCTAAACTACCTAGGCTAGCTGCTTACATCTAATTACCTTGAGCTTGAAAGAGGACAAAGTTAAAGAGATGGATCAAACCAAGATCTTATCTGTAAAGTCAGAATCCCTTTATCTCGACCTGAGGGTATGTGTTGAGTAGTTAAGTGGAGCAAGCAGCTTTGGGATAGTGGCAGATAACAATAACCAGTAGAGAATAGAATGTATTTTTCAGAGAATACTGAAAGAGTAGTTCCACCATTTAAGATGCAATCTGGACCAGTGTTTAGAGCATAATTATCTTCAAACCATCAAGGTTCAGCATAGGAAATACTGCATTTTTTTTAGAAATGCACTGCTTTGAAAGCTAATAAATATAAAAATAAAGTGAGAATGCTACAAGAGAGATGCTGGAATTCAAAGCAATTTATGATTGAAGCAAGATGCTGCAACAAGCTTGCAAATGTTCAAATAACATTTGCAATATTAAAAGACATCTTTTCACTGCAGAATGCAAAACACAAACTACAGATATATAGTTTCACTTATACTGCTGTATGTGTGATTCCAAAAAAACAATACTGATATACCACACATTTAAAAGGCAGGATAAGAACTTCTAGAAAAGCCAGAAAGCATAGATATACATTTACAAGAATGCTGTAATTTCTAGAAAATGTAGTGCATCTGGTGAATGAATATTATTGCATAAATTGTCAGCTTATCTGTCTATTTGATGAGATATTCACACAAATATCAGGACAGTATCTAGACAGTGTGCACAATCCATGTTTTTGTTATGTGTGATTAGCAACCATTAGCTGTGTGCTGGCTGTGGTGTGTGTGTGTCTCACATAATCTATGGCGCCACACTCATTGACAAGGCGGGGTAATGGTAATACCTAAAGAGGGTAAAGATCTATGAGATCCAGCTTCATACAGGCCCATTTCAATACTAAATCAGGATTATAAAGTGTTTATGTTTATAATGGCTAAAAAATGGCAAATTGATACCAAAATTGATAGATATGGATCAGTGTGGTTTTGCGGAGGGGAGGCAAACATTTGTCAATATTAACAGAATATTGATGATCCAGAGGGAGACAGAATGTAAGAAAATACCTTTTGTATTGCTGGGTCTTGATGCAGAGAAAATATTTGATAGATTAGACTGGGACTTCATGAGCAGGGCAATGGGAGTATTTGCTTTCCCTGATACAATTATAAGGTTGATTAGAAGTATGTATGAGGAATTGGAGGTGAAAATTAAAGTGGGTGGGGTCCATTCTGATAACTTCTGCTTAAGTAGAGGAACCAGGCATGGTTGTCCACTTTCCCCTTCATTATTTGCATTATATTTCAACCATTGGCAAAGAAAACAAGGGACTAAGAAATTCAAGGATATAACTGGTATTGTAGTCAGGAAAATCTGGCTGTATTTGCAGATGATATTATTTTATACATAACAGAACCAGAAAGGAACATTACAGTGTCCTGTAACATTTTAAAAAATGTCAAATGCTCTCGGGATACAAAATTAATGAAGCTAAAACAAAGGCAATAGCTGTAAATTCTGTAGCCACACAAGGATTTGTCCAACAATATCCATATTTATGGGGACATGATAAAATGAAGTATTTAAGAGTATGGATTAGAAATGACTCTGTTGTGGCAGCTAAGGATATGTGGGTCGCGACTAAACAGAAGATAATACAAAAACTGAGAAACTACAAGCCACTAAAGTGTTTTTTGTCCCTTTAGTCTTTTACACAGGTCAGGCATGCTTTTATCAACCAGAGGAGAAGCTGTGGATACCAATTAAAAAAGAGTTGAAGGATTTTATCTCAGAAGGGAAGACAGCAGAGGTCAAGTGGGATAAGCTAATTCTTGAACAAGGCGGACTAGGATTACCCAATTTGAGGGGGTATTTTATAACAACACAGTTAAGGCTCTTATACATAGCACAAGCAGAAAACTATAATTCAAAGTGGAAAGGAATGATGATGATACAGAGAGGAAGCTCAAGAAGTAAAGAGAGATTGGGATTTTGGATGCAGATTCATAAGGAGAACAACAAAAATCATACAGAGTCTTATATTCATAAAATAACAGGGTTTTTTCTAAGAACTAAACCAGCATGAGAACGGAGAACAGATATTCTGCTGATAGGGATGACTGTGGTTAGGGATACAGATAACAGGTGGGGGGCTGTAATTTATTGGAGAAAAGTGGCAAAGTAACCAAGGTATTGGGAGCAAATAACTAGAAAGGGAAAATTAATACAAAGGGAAGAGGCCAATGATTTATTTGTGCTGCAGGCTAGAGACTGCCTACCCTATCAAGGATTGATATCAGAGTATAGGCAAAGAGAAATATATAGGGAGGTCCTAAATGAAATATCAGTACTGGCAGAGTTTTTAATAGAATCTAGAGCAGAAGATGCCTTTAAAAAAGCAATAATTAGTACAGCATATAAAATATTGCATGGTAATTATAAAAATCAATCAGAGGAGCTTTGAAAGGATTGGGATAGAGAGACTGGATAAGCAATTCACAAAGAGACAATGGGGGATATATGTATAGCTCCCAAATATGCAACAAAGTCTAGAAGATTTAGGATCTTTGCCTGGAAGTGTTTACATAGGTATTTTTATACCCCAAGTAGTCTCCAAAGAATTTTTCCTCAGGTAGAAAGCAAATGTTGGAGGTGTGACGGGCAAGAAAGAGGTAGCTGGGAACATATTTTTTGGGAGTGTAATGAGCTGGCAGACTTTAGGGATTCCCTGGAGACTGCTCTGTCGGAGATGCTGGGTGAGTGGATTGGATTGACTGGGGAGATGATTTTCTGAGCTATGCTACAGAATCGGAATTGCCTATACATAGTAAAGCTAGTTATGGTGGCTGCCAAAAACGCAATTACTAGAAAATAGAAATCACAGTCTAGACCAACTTTACTAGAAGTAGTGAGTATAGTAACAGAGATAAAACAACTGAAACTGGGATCTTTAGAAAAGGGAAGGAGCAACCTACATAGGAAAAAATGGGAATTGTGGGAACAATATATGCAGAGAAGGAACAAGGTCTAACAGGCAAGATTTGAATGAGACATATAATGCTTAACTGACAATGGC
Source organism: Protopterus annectens (assembly GCF_019279795.1). Classification (NCBI taxonomy): domain Eukaryota; kingdom Metazoa; phylum Chordata; order Ceratodontiformes; family Protopteridae; genus Protopterus; species Protopterus annectens. Next base: position 775,239,884 of record NC_056727.1, on the reverse strand, counting down.
TGGATAGCTTATAAGTAATGTATAATGTTTGCAACTACAGTTCTTTCAATGGTGTCTGTGATGTATAATGTTTGCAACTAAAGTCATGTCATTTTGTTTATTTTTTTCATTTATGTAAATGTAAGATTGCCAAGGTCATATGTGATAATTTAATAAAGATGCTTGCTGGAAAAAAAAAAACAGACTCATGACTAGTGTCCAGAATATTAGGTGATGGTGCTGCTGTAATATTAGAACTGCTTTGTGTATCACTGTTCATCAGTGATATCAGAATGTCTTGTGACAGCTTTCAAAAAAAGCATATACCACACTGGTAAAAAAAGATGAAAATATTAAGCATGTATAGTAAGCTGTAAAGGATATATAATCCTGAAACATATCCAAGGTATTCTCTGAACAGATTGAGTGCTATTGCTATTGCTATACAAACAGAAGCAGGTCTAAAGAAAAAGTATACACCTGTCGTATGGCTTGAACCACAACTTCCCAGTATCCCTAGGGACAGTCCATCTGTGGGACATGAATTCGCAATGAGAACAGGAATTGATTGTTCTTATTGAGAATTTTGAGACAGATCTGCTTCATCCTGCTGCCCTGAGCCAGTCTGATCATTGTTGCCATAGTGCCTCAATGGCGATGTAATTTTCCATGGTTTTGAGATTATCATGCCATACCTGCTGACCATATGCAGGCATTCTAAAACATTAATACCTTTCTTTCTTAAACATGCATAAACATATAGGAACAATGTCGCAGCTTTGATTATTTATCTGTATAAGCCTGTATAGCATGCATAGCAGTCACATTTTCAGGACTGCATTTGACTGGCTAGTACATAACCATAGTACTTACTGAAATATATTTAGACATAGCCACTGCAAATTGAATTTTCCCATCCATTTCTCTAAATAGCCTATTTGCCAGTTTTCCAAATTGTGAAGCTTTTTTTAAATAAACAAAGTATATTCTAACTTATTAACATGATTGTTAGACATATGACAGATGTCAGCACACATGTTGTAGAATAAAGCATTCCATTGCAACTGAAAAGTTTCACACAAATGTTGTGTGGTTAACTTGTTTCTTGAGATGTATCCATGGGCTAAGGCTACCATTTCTATGCTGACGTTTACAGCAGCATGCCTTGCATACTAAGTGGGCCTCAACTGCACAGCATGTTTTAATATCAAATAATTTTTGACTGGCATTCCCAGTAACCTTGTAGTGTAAGCACTGCTATGCTTACCAATTTATATTTATAGCAGGAGCAGGCGGTATACAATTGTTCAAGATGGAAGCAGATACTGAGCATGTAAATGTATACTTTACTATGGGAAATTATGAGTGGTCTAGGGCAGGTATTTGCAAGGAATACCGTTAGCCTCAGGTATAATAATTGAAATATCAAATTAAAAGTCAACTATCTGTTATCACTGTAGCTGAGCTACAGGAAGCATGATGCATATTATTGCATTTAGTTTCTAATATGATATAGTGATGACAAACCTCGTTTGCATATACTTTACGTAGAGAGCTTACCTTTCGGGTTTAGCACTGTAATATGCATATTTCACACTTAGGACTTTCAAAGTTAACTATACAGCTGTGCTGCTTTGATTAGCTAGGCTAAATATTCAGTTGTTCCACTGAGTTTGTATCCATTATGCTAGTCAGCAACATCTAGAGGGGTCAGCACTGAGTCACCTATTGTTCTTCTGCAGTGCTACAGCGGTCAGCACTGAGTCACCTATTGTTCCTATGCAGTGCTACAGGGGTCAGCACTGAGTCACCTATTTTTCCTCTGCAGTGCTACAGAGGTCAGCACTGAGTCACCTATTGTTCCTCTGTAGTGCTGTTCCATCATGTTAGCATCTTATTCTGTGATTACCACCTTTTAACCAGCTCATAAAGTGTAATTACTCTTCCATACATTTGAACTCTCTTAGTTAACCTCACCAGACATGAGAAAATGAGGGATGCCAGTACTTTTTTGTGATTAAACAAAATATATTTAAAATGGACTATATCCTGCTATGGCAAATTTCCAAGATTCGGGGATAAATTCATAAATCCTTCAGTTTCAGTACTAGTTATTCTAGAGTAGGAAAAACTGCTATAGATTACAGGAGACTGGAGCTGTATGTGACCTTTCTGTGGCTGTATTAACTGGGAAATAACTTTTCACATAGTAAAATTCCACCTGACGTACTGTGTAACATAAAGTTAAACAAATAAGCAGTTCCACAAGACTTGTTGGAGAATAAACTAAGCTAACATATCTCTGAGCAATTGCAAATAACTTGCTGGAGGAGGTATGCAGTGCTGACGACCCATGAAGTTTTTATCTACAAACTCTGGAGAACACAGAAATGTATTTAGTAAAACTGTAATATGGCTGAAACTCTTGAGAACCGAGATGGTTTGCACTCAACAAAAGCAGAAAAGAAAACTGAAAATGTCCATGATCCTAACCAGAGCAGTCACTGGCCAACTGGGCAAAGCGGTCATGCAATCAATGACTGACTGGAAGAAGGAGTGATGCAGTCACTGGCCGACTGCAGGAAGTAGTGATGCAATAACTGGCTGACTGGAAGGAGGGGTAATACAATCACTGGCCAACTGGAAGAAGAAGTGATACAATCACTGGCAAACTGGAAGAAGGGGCGATGCAATCACTGGCCAACTGGAAGAAGGGGTCATGCAATCACTGGTCGACTGCAAGAAGTGGTGATGCAATCACTGGCCGACTAGAATTAGGGGTGATTTTTGCAAACAGCTTACAACACATTGGACAAGGAGCTGCTTCTCATCTTTACTGCAGCCAGTTGCCCTTTACTGGCTTATGACATCTTGTTTTCCAAGCCATTTGCATGTTAATAGAATAAAAATGCATTGTACTAACTGTAAGGTTTAGCCTGTATAATATAGATATGTCTGCTCATTCATAGACTTGTCCATAATGTTATGACATGGTGTAAAAAGGTGTGCAATGTGAAAGCAGGTAAGGGGTAATCCTGGATGTTATGGTATATATGAGCAGCTTTAAACATATGAATAATATGTTACTACTGTCTGTCCTGTGCTACAGACCCAGGTACTGTGGATGCTTCACTGGTATTTCATTGAATTTATATTGTCTGAAGCTTGCCCTGCATGAAACAAGTTCATCAAAGAGTCGGCTTCATCAAAACTCTAAAAAAAGTGTTTCCCCTCCACTCCCAGCTGAGGCCATCTGATATACTAATGCCATGGATGCACACCCACAGAGAAAAGGGAAAGGTCCAGATGTAATAAGTCATTGCTGGTGTACAAATAGAAACTTCTATGGTAGTGATTTCTAATAGGCAAAGCAACTAGGAAGGTGAACATCAGGGAACGGCACTTAATGTGTTTAACCCTCATTCACTTTAAAGTCAGTTAAGTATAGTGTAATGAATGAAAAAATAAAGGCACGCAAGCCACAAAAATAGATAATGAACCTATGTGGAAACCATCACTTCAGTGAACTTTAGCTAAATGCAATATCACCAAAAGAATTGTTATGTTACTGGTCAGGATGCTTGTCAGTACTTAAGACTATTGCATGGACAAAAGAAGAATAAAGCAGCGTTATGTCCATAATATGATGATGATGGTGGTGGTAGTAAAAAACGAATGCCATTTAATGTTATAATCATCTCCATATTTTAGCAGCATTTTGAAAATGCCAAAGAAAAGATAGTAATTTCTGGGTGCAGAGATGTGCAAGGCCTGGTTCATCCTATCCCCTCAAATAAATACCAAGGTTGCTAACACAATGGCACTAGAACAACAAAAGATATGTGCATGCAGACTTGTTGATTAATTAAGTCAAACAGTTGGATCAATGTGTTAGGGATAATGTGGTGTTTATTAAACACAGCCTTCTGTATGAAGGTACTGGGACCAAAATAAGTGCATAGCCACCATTCTTAATAAGAAATGCAAGAAGCTAGCTAGCAACGCATTTGTCTATCCAAAGAACACTACTAGGGATCTACTCAAAAATATACTAGCTATTAGTAATTCCTGGTTATCAAAAGAGGATCATAGTAAAGAGGGATCAGATTTTGAAACATTTATCAGGATTACCTCTTCTGTAGACAATGTGTTTTTTCAGCTGAAGATATTCTACCTCTCCCTAGACATTCTCCAAGATTAGTGCAAGTTCGAACATCTAACACCAAAGCTAATAATATGGATACGGAAGTAAACACTATAAATAACAGTTCTTCTGCTTGCACTTTATCTGCTCCTTTTTTCACCAAAGCCTCCCCCAGACAAATGTGAAACAAAACAAATTCAGCTCAGAGAGGCATTTGTAGGGAAACAAACCAAGGCAGAGGGAGATGGCATTAATAAAAGCTTTTCCAAAGCTCTAGGTAAGTAAGAGTGTGCAGAAAAATTAATGTTTGAATAAAAAGTGGCAACTGTAAAGGTGTGCAAGACAGTGTTATAGCAGTTGGGATGTATGTTCAAGTGTTTGCAGGTAAGGGTTAGGTAAGGCGACTGAGACAGTGTTATGCATATTTTTGCTGCATGTGTTTGTTCCATGGCTTTTTGTTGTGTGTAGTGGTACTGTTAGGGAAAGCGTTTTTAGTAATGTAATCTGTAGGATGCAGGGAGGTGGAGCATATTTATTATCTCATGCTACAGTATGTTTGTTGCAGTATTACTGTTTCTGTCATGGTTTCCAGGTGCAGGTGTTATGTTTAGCAAGGTATGCTCTTTAATTGTTGTTGAGCTAGACTCGACATTTTACAAACACTTACTTTACACATTATTAGTCTATCTGATGTAGAGCTTATATTATCTATTTCTAGTGTTTGCCATTAGAGCAGCTACACAGGCAGCATTTTGATTTTCATTTATACATTTTTTTCTTTTTGTTTTTTTTTTGTTTATCATTTTCTGCTGTTTTCACTTTCAGATGCCTTTATCACAACCTGAACTTGCAGTGACTTTGAGTCTAGTTAGCCTAGTGAAGCTCTACCTTCTGACATTATTGTGTCTGCCCTAGTAGGTCCGCTCTTGGCTGCTTGACAGCTTCTGCCTTTCATTTAAGGTGCTGCCCTTATTATAGGTAATAGTGGTGGAAGAAACTCTACAATACAACCAAAGTTTGCATGTTAACTTTGGACTTTTAAGTGGCTGTGGTCATCCTGTATAGTCAGTTCTGCATTCCTATTCTTTACTGCATTCAGAGATATCTGTTGTTATTGTTTTTATTACTACCTGCGTAAGGCTTCCATCAGAGAGTAGAAAGGGGTATCAGGTCTACAAAACCACTTACAGAAGCCCTTTTACATGTCATGGATCTCTCCCAACTACTGTAGGCTTTAATAAATGCATTTCAGATGCTTAAAAGTAAGAAGTGAAACATTCAGACTTACTTGTTCTTTGCTATAACTATTCTGCACATAAACAGAGTGATTGGTTCACACTTCTAGAAGTGTGTGGCCTATATTACTCACCTCCCACTCCTAACTCTGCAGCCATCAACCCAATTCAATTAGCACCTTGCCTAAAATAAACACAGGTAGAAGACCAGCTCCCCAACATACCTCTCAACTTCTTTGTACAACAAATCTGAATAAAGCAAAAAATAATGGGCAGACAAACACCCACAATCAGAGACAAATTTTTATTGTTGCTCTTATAAACTTAGAAAGTTCCTAGAGTAACAGGTTTTATAGGTTCATAGGTTCATAGGTAGGTACTGGGCTATCTGCCCGAAGGCATATATTAGCCCAGCCACGTTGTGCGGTATTCACCGCCCCTTTGGTTAGTTCCTTAGGCCCTTGATCTAACAGCTAGTACCCTTGGCCCTTATCTAGTAGAGGTGTTGGTATGATCCCTGGTGTGAACTTTCTGTTACCCATCCACTCGTCAAGGTTCCTCTTGAAGTGTGATAGTGAGGGGCTCTGTCTTATGTAAATCGGGACCTTGTTCCATAGCAAGGGAAGTCTTTGCGAAGGGAATCTATCCCTCCAGCATGTTTTGCTTTACCATTAATTTTCTGAAGGTTACCAAAGTCTGAAACAAATGTTTGTCATTATTTAGTGACTTCAGTTCTCAGTGATATGCCTGAAAACTACAAATGCTTTGAGGAACAGACCCAAAGTATGAGGCAGATATCTAGATTGTTAAAAGGCATGCATCTCCATAATTCACTATCACCTCACTTAGCCAATTCTTCACTAATGTGCATACTATTGTGCTTTTTGCATTTAATTCCACTTTCTTCTAATACTGCTTGCATTACAGCAATTCCCTTAGTTTGTACCACTTGCTCCCTTTCTTACCAGGCAACTACTTTATAAATGTTTTACTGCTTGTAATCCCAATGTTATGTTCAGTTACCCTTCTTCATAAAACTGCCCTGCAAATGATTCCTAAATCAGAAGTGTATATGTCTTTCATCATCTTAGTTATGTCCGTTCTCTCTGGGGATATTTACTTGAGCCCTGTGCCAGTGCTATCCCCCACTATATCCAAAAAGTGTCTATTGCATGCTTCAGCATTTGCAGTATAAGCAATAAATTGGTCACAACTTGAAATCTGGGTAACCCATATTGGCCATTACTGAATCTTGGTTGAAGGACTCCTCATGGTATTCACTAAACATCTTTAAAAACTACTATCATTTCTCTATTCAAAGATCATAGGTTCAGTATGGTAGAAGACTGTTAACTTGCCAAAACAGGAAGTTATTCTATCCCCCAGTTTAATATCCAGGAACAATATGTTAAACTGCAGCCCCAGCTGGACAGTCATCTAGGTTTTTCTAGGTGGCCACATTAATATATACATTGCTACTGTCTACATTCTGTCTTCTCACTAATCTCTATTTTTCAAACTATATTGTTAGAAATTCTGGATATAATTGCAGAAAATAAATATGCTAACAAAGCTACATATTCTGCCACATGACCTCAGTGGACACTTCCCTATTCTTACCTACTGGCCCTTCAAGACTCATAAAACATTTGACAATCTCTTGCAGATAGAACTTCAATTAACAGAGTAACACCACTCTTATAACTGCACATATCTGACCACTTCTTTACTTACTTTTTACAGCTTAGTTACAATTATACAAGGCAAACTTCTCAGTTCTTTAATCTTCAACATAAACAATGGATTACTGCAGACCTAACAACAATGATTAAAAACAGATGAATGGAACAGACAGAATACAAAAAAACCTCAAATGAGGAAAAATATCACTTCTAAGAGCTAAACAGAACCTCTAAACATAATTTTTTCAAGCCTAAACCTAAGCCCTGTACACTGAACCTTTTAAACAACATAATACAACTCAGTAATCCAAATAAAAAAATCAGCCTCTCCATTAAATATCATTGTTTTGTTAAATTATTTCCTAAATTTCAGTCTAACTCCCTCTCTCTCCCAATTTGCTTGAAGACAGAGGTAAAAACATCATCTCTACAATCCTTCTTACTATACTTATTTCAAGGACCTCAGTCAAGGAAATTGTTATTCTGTGTTGCACACAATTTGTAATTACTTCCATTTTACTTTAACTCCCTATATCCCAAAATGTTGGGAATCCTCGTATTACAACAGACTACAAATTTAACTCACCTTTTCACTATTTTCATCCAAAAATGTTACAGTCTGGAGCCTCCTTTATCAACAAACCCCTTACTTATATTTTTAATCTAACTCTTTGACCTTTGTGGGGTCTGGCTCTTTGACCAAGCAATTTACCAACTAATAATAGACAGTATTAGAAAGGGCAGGGAGTTAACAAAATGACACTAAGATCGTTAGTCTGCGATATCCTGCAGTAGAGAAATTAATCACACGTTGCCACTTATTATTGATATTTTTCATATTTATCTACTACAGACTAATTATCCTTAAAGAACCAAAGAGACCATGATATTGCAATTTAAATCTATGTATATATGCATATAGTAACATCTTTTATGTACATGACCTTTACTGTTTGTGTTATGTTCACTATGATTATTGTATTTTTATTAACAACAGCTGTGTTAAGTTTGGACTGTTGCAACATTCTATATTGCATTGTGTGTGTTGGAGCTTTTCTCCCCGGGCCTCTACTGAAAATGGACATGTATCCAGTTAGACTAGCCCAGTCAACAAATGTAAAATAAAATAAAAATATTTTTATAACTGAAAAACCTGAATGCTATTAAGGGGTATGGTGTGAAATGTCATGTATGAGAAAAGAACATTCATTGTCTATGTCCATTTGTATCACACCATACTGGAAATATTGCTAAATATTTGTCAGCAGTTATAAAAATAAGCAATATTTCCATATTTACTTAATACTTCAAAAACAAGAGACTTACAAATTATAACATGGCATCAGGTGAATCCTCAGATGTTGTTGAAGAAAACTGCAAATGGTATTTGCAGTGTAAGTTGCGCATCTTGAGAGATATTCAATGTAATTTATCATACAATTAAGCATAGGGTTTCATATGCCTGTAAATATATAACTAGATATATAATATATAATATATATATAATATATAACTAGATATATTATATATAATATATAACTAGATATATAATATATAATATATATATAATATATAACTAGATATATAATATATAATATATATATAATATATAACTAGATATATAATATATAATATATATATAATATATAACTAGATATATAATATATAATATATATATAATATATAACTAGATATATAATATATAATATATATATAATATATAACTAGATATATAATATATAACTAGATATATAATATATAACTAGATATATAATATATAATATATATATAATATATAACTAGATATATAATATATAACTAGATATATAATATATAATATATATATAATATATAACTAGATATGCACTCAAAGAGGAATTTTGTGTCTCATATAAAAGCTTGCATCTGCTTAACAAAAGAGTTTTAACAATATGTCACCCCTGGGCTTTCAGATATTGGCAAAGGCTCTTGCTACCCCCATAGTGCCTTTTTTAGGCAAGGCTCAAAAGACAAACCCACCTCCATAGGTATCACAAGGGATAAGAAACTAAGAGTAATGCTACTCAACGCCAGAAGTCTAAACCTCAAGATGCATGCACTCGAAACTCTCCTTAGCATGGAGAACATCGATATCTGTGCAGTAACAGAAACCTGGTTCAGGGCTCCCGAGAGCACCCCAGCACTACCAGGTTATACCTCATACCATGCTTTTCGGCCCCAAAACTTGGACCGAACCACAAAAGGAGGCAGGGGGTATCGATATTCATCAAAGATACCCACACCTCCAGGTTGGTGGCACAGCACGAAGCATCAGAGGCTATCCATGTGCAACTAACAGTGGGTAAAACTGCCTTCCAGTTTATAGCCTGCTACAGACCACCCTCCCAAACCCAGGAACCCCACTCGGCCTTCCTGAGAACACTGGAAAATATGAAGGTCTCTCCAAACACCATTATATTGGGCGACTTCAACTACCCAAACATAGACTGGGAGCATTACTCTAGCTCCAACACCCTAGCCCAAAGGTTCCTAGAATTTATAAACTCAAATGCTATGGAACAACTTGTTACCACTCCCACAAGAGGAAAACATACTGGACCTGATCATCACCAACATGGGGCTCTATGCTCCAGACCAGAAGTGTATCCCTCACTGGTAAGATCAGACCATAAACTAATCTCATTGGATATTCACATCCCGACCCCACCCCCTGCCCAGAAAACCACAGTGAAAAACTTCTCTAAAGCAAATTTCACACTCCTCAAAACTGAGGTGGAATCCTTCAAAGCCCCCGGGCCTGTGGAAAATACGGCCCAGACCGCAGAATCCTTTATAAACGCATTCTATGAACACCTTCAGGAATGCATGGATCATGCAATCCCAAATAAAACCAAGACCCAATCCTCCAAAGGCAGACGTTCTGTCTGGTGGACCCCAGCCATAAACAAACTATACACTAGAAGGAGGAAGCTACTAAATGATAGAGCAAAATCCCAAAAAGGGAAGGCATCACTGATCAGTATTAGCAAAAAACTATGGGCACACATAAAATTGTCTAAGGCCAGCTTCGAGAGAAAAATTGCACAGGACACTAAGGATAATAACAAGGCTTTCTTTAGTTATGTTAGGAACCTGGGTGGTAATTCCCAGATATGCTCAGAATTAGTCCAAAATGACAAAAAATACACCGAACCCACAGACATTGCCAACATCCTAGCTGACAGGTTCAGCGCAAACTTCTCCCCCCTCCCCACCAAAAGGGCAAATATCTATCCCAGCAGAGTGCTGCCCCCCTGACATCTCAGATGCTCAGGTAAGAGCCGCCCACTCCAAAGCAAAAAACACAGCATCAATGGGACCAGATGGTGTCCCGGGCTGCGTCCTACATGAACTCCAAGAAGAGCTAAACCCAAACATAAAACTACTGTTCAATCTCAGCCTTACTACAGGATATGTGCCCAAAGAGTGGCGTACAGCAACAGTGGTCCCTCTCCATAAAGATGGTGCCTCAACGGATCTTGGAAACTATCGCCCCATAAGCCTGACTAGCTTGGTCTGCAAAGCTATGGAAAGGATCATCATGGACCTCATAAATAAAGATATTGGGGACCTACAAACACTGGATCCTACCCAGTTCGGCTTTGTTAAGGGCAGATCCTGCCTCTTAAACCTGGTTGATTTCTTTGAAACAGTCACCAAGGCCATTGACGAGGGGAAGGTGGTCCACACAGCCTACCTGGACCTCGCAAAAGCCTTCGATACAATACCCCACTCGGGCATTATAGATAAGCTCACCAGCTTAAATATAAACCCCTATGTCACTAGATGGATTGCAAACTGGCTCAAGGACAGAACCCACATGGTTAGAATTGCTGGAGCCATGTCAGACTCCAAACCAGTTACAAGTGGTGTCCCACAAGGCTCTGTCCTGGGACCTCTCTTGTTCGGTATATATTTCTCGGAGGTACAGGCCAACACGGAAGGACTGTGGCTGACCAAGTTCAGAGATGACTGCAAACTGGGCTCCATAATCGACTCTCCAGCCGACACAAGCATCCTCCAAAAGGGCCTCATAGAAACAGACAACTGGTGCCAGAGCCATGGCCTCAAGCTAAATGCCAAAAAGTGTATAGTCATCCCTTTGGCAAAAACAAAGTGCCCACAAATTACCACATAGGTGGTAATCCATTAAGTACAGAAGAAGTAATTAGGGACCTGGGGACCCAAGTTGATAGCAATCTCTCATTTGACAACCACATGGCCAAAGTGGTTAGAAAAACATTTTATATAGCCCACCTAATCATGAAGGGATTCACATCTAGATCAGGGAGGTCATCATGCCTCTTTACTCATCCCTCATCAGGCCCATAATTGAGTACAATGCCCCTTTTGGGATGTACCTTACCAGACACCTGCAGCAACTGGAAAGACCCCAAAAGTACCTCACCAAGAGGATCAAAGGGCTCAAACAGATGCCATATGCTGCCGGTTAAAGAAACTCCAGCTCTACTCAGTGGCATACCGCCTGTTCAGAGGCGATCTGTGCCTGACGTATAAAGCCATGTCCAACCCGAATTAATGGACATGCTGCACCTCAGAAAATCCAAATCCCATCGAGCTACGCCGAGAGACTTGAACCTCAGCACTGAAATAAATAGGACATGCTGGAGGGACAGATTCATAACCCAGAGGCTCCCTTCACTCTGGAATAAAATCCCAGTCCAGGTTAGGCAGAGTCCCTCATTGACTCTCTTCAAGAGGAATCTTGATGAGTGGATGGGAGATCGTAGGTTTACCCCGGGTATCACTTCTGTGTCACTGTTAGACAGAGACACAGTATACTAACCTTGAAAAAGGGCATAGCAAAATAAATTTAAAATGGGTGGCGAAAGCCAAACACATTCTGGCTAGGCTTATAAATGCCCTAGGGCAGATAGCCTAGTATGAACCTATGAACCTATAAACCTATATGTCTAGATTGCACAGTTTCCAAGATATGAAAATTTATGAAAGTTTAGCAAAACATTTATTCTAGTGTTGTGCCCATTATAATATATTGTAGCATTTATAGAAATACTATGAATGTAGTATCATTGCTGCAAAGAATCCTTCTTATTGATAACATTGCTATTTACATAATTTCAGTTGGTTTTATTGTTCACAAAATATTTATATAACTTTATTTTATGTTTTTTTAAGTAGATTTTTTAGAAAATTCATTTGAACAAGGTATTCCCTCAACACAATGACAAGATACTGGTGAGATTGAAAGCTTCTCTACAATTATTAGAGACTTAGATAATGACCTCTTAATTAAAACACATGGCAGTCATTACATCTTGAGGCATGTCTACGCTTCTGCATCATACCAAGGGGAATGCGGGTGTTGTGCATGCTGATTTGTGGGGATGCTCATCCAGATCTACTTAAAAAATGGCAGCAGTTGAACCTTGATTGTAGTTTTAACTACATCAGATTAATGTTAGAATATTTTAAACCCTTGGAAAAACAACTGCTGATAGAGACAGAGTGACTGCATAATGATCTCCTATTGAGGTTTCAGGGTGAAATTTATAACAGTCGTATTCCAAAATACTTACTCCAATGTCACCCTGTATGAAATGAGGTTAAGGCAGACTAAACAAAGGAAGCTGCAGAGAGACTTTAATGATTTTCAAACAGGTAATGTGTTTGTTTGGCCCAAGAACTCTAATGGATAACTCTCTGAGAGCAGTGATATGAACCAACGGAGAGCTGATAGAGCGATGTCGGAATAGAGAGAATCAGAACTGCCTGATTTAACTCTGCTATCTAATGACAATGTAATGCCTGATACATCAGTTAATATGGGAGATCTGAGTCATGAGTCAGGCATGTTTTTGCAAACCAATTCTCTAGTTGTTAACAGGGATGAAGGAAGTACACCTCTGTCTAATCAACTAGTATTGAAACAAAATGAAAATTATGCCCAAACAGGAGCGAGACCCAAGCAGCCTACTCTCATCAATATGGATAGTTTTTACCTCTTCTCCTGCAGCAGAAGAGATCACAATACTCTCATTTAGCCAGCAGAGGGAGACAGAAGAGGAATATCTCTACAGAACGAGCTCCTCTACAATGGAAGATGTGACGATAAAGGGCTTAGTAGTGAATTTATCAGATCACTACTTAACTGCATTTGAGCATTCTGTTTTGGACAGAGGATTAACTTTTGTTCCAGCAACTCCAGCTAGACTAAGTGATGTTCTAGTTGATTTGAGGTTATTTGCAAGAAAAGTGGCATTAAAGCTAATGTTTGGTGAATCTCATGAACAGCAAGCCACTGTGTATAGAAGGCCTAGCACTTTTTCACCGGTTATACCAGCACATATTGAACTTTTTGTGCAGGCATGTGAACAGGAATTACTTGTGACTTTAAATAATCGTAGTAATGGTAGTTTTTATAACTTGAATGCCAATGAACGTAAAGCACTTGATGATTTAATGAACAATAGGAATTTGATTATTCGGCCATCCGATAAAGGTGGCACTGTTGTGTTAATGAACAAATGTGATTATTTAAAAGCGATGTTTGATCTACTGAATGATCCAGAAACTTATTATTTAATAGACTGGCCACGGATGAGGGTCATTGTTAAATACGTGCGTGATTGTATATATGACTTACTTATGACTAGGGTTATTGATGAGAAATTACACCAGTTTTTTTCAGGTGCCCTCTCCAATAGTACTTATTATTAAAGGGCTACCCAAGATCCAAAATCCTGGACAGCTCCACCTATGAGACCTATAGTTGCCGGAGGAGGCTGGGTGACTGAGCCCCTTTCTATGTATGTGGAGGGACAACTTAACCCTGTAGTTTTGTCTATAGACACTATATTGAAATTCACCACACATTTTTATATGACTTGGATGAATTCATTCGTAATAATGATACTATTAATTTATTAATGGTTCCTATGGACGTAAAGAATTTATTTACCTCCATACCCAATGAATATGGGATGGAGGCCATTAGACAGATTTTGAATACTAATGAATACCAATTGAGTCTTGATGTTAATCTAATTTGTACATTATTAGACCTGATTTTGAGTAACAATGTGTTTTTATTTGAAGAACAGTTGTATTTACAGAAATGGGGTGTCGCCACAGGCACCCCTTGTGCTAACCCGTGTGCAAACTTAGTTATGCACTTTTGGGAGTGTAATAACTTAAATGGGAGTCCTCTAAGTAGAGGTATCAGATTATATAGACATTTTGTGGACGATGTTTTTATTTTTTGGGAGGGAGATGTTATGCCTCTTCTTTCATACATTGAATACTTAGATTCTACTACTAATTTCCTTCAGTTTACAGTCACCTATTCCCACATACAGGTAGATTTTTTAGATGTCTTCTTGACTAGGAATCTATCAGGTGGAATTTCCACTGCTTTGTACAGGAAACCTTGCTGACATAATAGTGTCTTCTGTAGAGACAGCATGCACCCTGGACATTTATTTTTGGGCATAGTTAAAAGCCAGTTTATAAGGGTATCAAGAATCTGTAATAATGCAATGGATGTCCAGCATGAATTTGATGTACTAGAAAAAATGTTTATTGACAGAGGATATAATAACACCACTGTCAGGGAGGTACGGGACATGATTAGTGATAGCCAGTTAGCTAACCATGAGCATACTATGGAAGAGTTGAATGCTATGTTGGCGGGCTCTAGTCATGATCAATTGATGACAGGTGTGAATACATCAAGCCAGATGAATGGTAGTGTTAGTGATACCAACGGGAGAATGAAGAGAAGGCAACAGACTCCTTTTGTAACCAACTTCACAAGCAATAATAATATTATAAAAATATTATACAAAAACACTGGTCTATTTTAACTTTAGACAGTAAAACCACCAGTTTAGCTGGAGACATACCAAGTTTCACATATCAGAATAGCAGTAATCTTAAGCAATTGTTATGCAACGAGAAAAGGCGAGTGGGGCAACATGGCCAGTGAACAGGGACTCATCCATGTAGACACTGGTTTTGGCTAAAGAAGAAGTATACCAACATCCCACCTTAGCCTTTGAATTTATACCCAGGTTTTATGCTGACAGCATCACTACACAGTTAGTATGTTTGGCCACTTGTGATTCATGTCCATGTTTTTATGTGGGGAAGACCACTCAGCGGTTAAGGGATAGGGTATATAAACATCTGTCAGACTTGAGGAAGGTTGAAATCAAGAATGCCCTAGCCAAACACCAGTTGGAGTTTCCGACATCAGTTTTCTTTTAGAGTTTTACAACATGTTTTTAAAAATGTAAGGGGTGGTGACTGTAACAATTACCTGGAACCGGTAGAATTAAAGTGGATCTTTAGGATGCAAGCACATAAGCATCCGGGATTGACCAATGAAGTTAACATCAAACCGGAAATTAAAGACATATAAAAATATGTAATCAATAGTTAGACTTTGATTTAGTCATTGACTATGATGTCATTCTTGGTGCCAATTTTCTATGTTTCTGATTGGTTGAATTGCAACATAAAAATGTCATTGTTTTAAAAAAAAATTTATAGGATCTGAAGAAGCAATATGCAAAAGCGCTTGTCCTTTTTTTATTTATTAACAGTTTTATTAAAGTGAAGATTTTTGCCGTGGTTGTCCAGTTGGTGTTCTTTTATCCTATCTGGACATTCAGTATGCACTGGTGATTTTCTTTTTTGTTTGCAAGCACTGCTTAGCAGTGCCTAAACAGAGGTAGTTTAAGCACTGCTTATCATGGCTTAGCAAGGCTTAGCAGAGCTTAGCTGAGCGCAGTAGATCATGATTTAAAAATAATTGGCATAAATTGTATTTCAAAAATAATTGCTTAAGTTCCCTTCCACATATTCAAACCCCAGACCTACTGCACATACGGCCATAACTCTATCCACTTGGCTAGGTGGGTATGCAGAATGCTGCTATATTTTTACATATATCTCTGAGCCACATTTAATTAGTGCTAAGCACCATGCTGCACCACACAAACCCACTAAGCAATGCTTAAACTTGACCTTTGAATCAAAAATTAAATGCATCCAGTTTCTATTTTTAGATGTCTGGCACATGTCAAGTGCTACATGCTATGCCGCGCTGTGCAAACTTTAAAAAAAGGTAAAAACAAAAATGAAATACATTGATATCATGCAGTTGGAGAGTGCAGGGGGTGTGTTACTCATCTGCAGACACAGTTAGTGACACACACCCTACACTGATTCAGTAACCGTGTTCTACAGCTCTCCCTCAGCAATGTGCCATCATTAATATGCATGATGTGCTACCAAGGGGAAACAACGTACACTGACATGGTAACCTCTGTGTAGTCTCTCTACACTGTGCCCACACTGAATTTATTAAATCTGGGGGAATCCCTGACAACTTGTTATTTCCTTTGTGAGTAAAGAAAAGGGAAAAGGAAAACTCTTTATTTTCCATTAATTTCTTCTTTTTCTCATTTGTCTTATTTCCATTTGTCTCCATTTGTCTTTTTAAGGATATAATGGACCACTGCATATCCTCTATGTGTTCAAAAAATTTGTTAGTTTGTAAATATGACAATGGAAGGTCAAGATCTTCGACGAATTTAACCCCATTAGAAAGGAAAATCTTCAGCCTGGCCATGAACAGTAAATGTACTTTTATATGTTTTTTTCTGAAGTTCGCTTATAAGGGGAAGGAATTTTTTCCTTTTAGACATCACTGTTGCTGAATAGTCACTATCAAACCAAATAATATTTCCTTCTGCTTTAAGTGGTGACAACCCAGGCAGTTTTGAGTACCAGTTCGTTATCCTGAAATGAAATAAATTTAACCATGATGGACCACGAGGAAGTACTGGACTTTGATACATGATTAACCAGAGATCTATATGCTCTCTCTATACCAAAAGAGAGAGCTTCGGGCAAAAGTTTTAGGGAGCCAGGTAGACAAGAAATTAACCATATTGTTACCTTCTTTTCCTTCTGGTAGACCAAAAATACAAATGTTGTTCCTAAGGGTTCTGTTCGTAAGGTCATATATTTTGGCTAGTAAAGAGCTGTACTGTTTTAACAGGAATTCAATATTGTTCTTCCCTTCATTTAGTCTTCCTTCCATATCATTCAAGCAGTCTTCAGTGCTGGAAATATGGTTTCTCTGTAACTGCAGAGCTTCATTAATTTGTTCCATCTGTTTGGAACAGTTTTTTCCTAAAGTCATCTATTTTGGTGCCCAATCTATCTATTTTTAATGACAATTTTTGAATATTATTCAATAATGACTGAAGCATTTTAAACACACTGAGATGTTGCATTTGTATAACTCATGGTGCTGTAGGATACAGTGAAGACATTTTCTCTCACAGATTTTGACAGGAAAATAGTTGAATTTGAAGAATTTTTTCTTGGTATAATCCTTTAGGACACCAAAGTTTATTGTAATTCACTTAAATGACTTTTTTAGGATTATTTAGAAATAAAATTGCCTGTCAGGAATATATGTACTAGCAGAGCAGAAAGGTGCTGCTATCATAGTCTCATCCTGGCTATGCGCCTCGTAAACACATTTTTAACATTTTCTTTTTCTTGAGCTTATAAAGATACCGTAAAACTCAAGAATAATGTAAATTGCTTTGCATGGACTATACAAAGACTATAAAACTAAGAGTAATGTAAAACTATTTTTTCTGAAATTAAAAAGTCATTTAATGCTGCATGTAACTGTCTCTTACCATTCTGGCTTGCTTCTGTAAAGTAAACCTGTGTTTAAACCTTTGTCCTTTGTGTCTGCGCCTGCTCAGTCTAGCTCCTTACCTAATACTGTAGGCTTCTCAGGCTTTTTAGAGAGAGTGCTAGTCTCCGACCATCAATAAAGTGGAACAGCCTTTATTGAACCTCTCTGGGGTTAGTGACCTGCAGCTGTATTTGGGGGAATCAGATGAAGGTGGCGCTCAGTATTGCAGTATAAACATCAAGTAAGTAAGCTGTTGTGTCTTGAAGTGTTAATACTATAACATAACTACTGATCTTGATGCATATTTCCTCTGCTGGATGATTAAGCACAACCTGCCCCTATGATACATTAGCCAAACTCCTGGGCTTGCTGTTGCCTCTACCTCTTACGCCTAATGGCACTTCTTTAGCAGCCATTCATATAAAATTATATACATTTCTAGGTGCTATTCCATTGATTGTAGGAAAAGCTCAGCAGATATTTTGAGCTGTTACACAGTCACTCAAAGGCATACAGAATCAATTGAAAGGTGCAGGCAGCTCTGTTATATGAGATTACGTTACATCAAGGATTTGGAACATGTCCATCCCCACTGTTGTGAGATCTCAGAGTTGACTTATATGAAGTTTTATGGATGTGGTGGGTGCAAGAAAACTGTTGTAGGAATTAATGTTTTTATTGGTGTGTGCATGTGGTTTGCTCTGTTAGTGTGTTTGCAAGCATTGTGTGGGAGTATGTGCTTGAGGGAATGTTGGCTACATTGTGACGTGTATTTGTAGCTGAGTGAAAGTCAGCAGATTAAGTACTGTTTGTGCATGTGTGGCCATGTGAGTTGTGATGTGAATGCAACAATTTTTTTTTCAATTGAGTGAACTGAGATGTTTGTTTTTTTGTGATACTTCGTCATATATTCATATCATCATACTAGAATATGCTTTGCAAGATGATTAGTTTTATTTCAACTTCTAAGATCACTAAAGTATTTCCAGATTCTTACTTTAAAAGCCCTACTTGTTTTCTGTTCACATTGCATGCTTTCTGCTTACTGCCATTGAAAACATTTGTTTTTTTCTCTTTCTTTTTGTGCAGTTGAAAACTTTATTGAATGTCAGATTAAAAAATGCAGAATGGCAGGAGGAAGAAGAAGGGAAAGCTAAAACTATTGAATGAAAAAAAGTACCCAGAAAGACATTACTTTTTAACATTAAAGAGTATAAAAGTCAGCATTAAGCATTTTTGTATGTACTCACACAGAACAGGATGTCTGAATTAACATAACTTAAAATACAAGCAATCTACGTGGTATCCCTGAAGTCTCAAACAACCCACTAAACAAGTATAGTCTGTCCAAAAACAAAACAGTGTAAGAAACTTCTCTGTTTGAAAGATTTTCATTTCATATATATCTAGTTAATCACTTATATTAATCAGATCAGATAATGGTAGTAGAAGTAGAAGTTAAACTCATCCTAAGTAAAAAAAAAAAAAAAACAATATATATAATTTGAAATATTATACAGAGACATTGTGATCTGTAATGAGAGTAGGGAACAGATGGAGGAGACCCTGGAGAGATGGAGATATGCTCTAGAGAGAAGAGGAATGAAGGTCAACAGGACTAAGACAGAATATATGTGTGTGAATGAGAGGGAGGATAGAAGAATGGTGAGGATGCAAGGAGTAGAGGTGGCGAAAGTGGATGAGTTTAAATACTTGGGGTCTATAGTTCAGAGTAACGGTGAGTGTGGAAGAGAGGTGAAGAAGGGAGTACAGGCAAGATGGAGAGGGTGGAGAAGAGTGTCAGGAGTGATTTGTGACAGACGAGTACCTGTAAGAGTGAAAGGGAAGGTCTACAAGAGGGTAGTGAGACCAGCTATGTTATATGGGTTGGAGACAGTGGCATTGACAAAAAGGCAGGAATTTGAGCTGGATGTGGCAGAGTTAAAGATGTTAAGATTTGCACTGGGTGTGATGAGGGTGGACAGGATTAGAGATAAGTATATTAAAGGGTCAGCCCAGGTTGGAAGGTTTGAAGACAAAGCCAGAGAGGCAATATTACGTTGATTTGGACATGTGCTGAGGAGGGATGCTGAGTATATTGGGAAAAAGATGCTAAGGATGAAGCTACCAGGTAACAGGAAAAGAGGAAGGCCTAAGATAAGGTTTATGGATGTGGTGAGAGAGGACATGCAGGTGGTTGGTGTGACAGATTAAGATGCAGAGGACAGGAAGAAATGGAAACAAGTGATCTGCTGTGGTGACCCCTAACGGGAACAGCCGAAAGAAGATGATGATGATGATACAGAATTACTGAGTATTTTAAAGTAATCCAAGCAGGCTAGGCAGTCTGTTTCCAGTCAAAAATCCTTTATTACGTAAACAGACTCAGTAAGGGAACCTCCACTTGCTACCACCGGTATATACAGGGGTCTTCTCTGTTCTTGTGTGGCTTTCCAAAAAAAGTAAGGTAAATGTGGGCATGGGCTCCATAAATAATTATAAAGATTTTCAGTAATAAGTTTTTCTTCTCATAATGTGGTGGGATTAGTGTTCCATAAATCATATGCACTTTTTATGTCATCCACGGTAAA
Organism: Protopterus annectens; assembly: GCF_019279795.1. Classification (NCBI taxonomy): domain Eukaryota; kingdom Metazoa; phylum Chordata; order Ceratodontiformes; family Protopteridae; genus Protopterus; species Protopterus annectens. The sequence goes on along the minus strand of NC_056727.1, from coordinate 775,219,506 downwards.
TAACTCATAAAATCTGTTATCCTCCAGCATGTTCTCTATGTTTTGGTTGTCGCTAGTCGTATCAGTTACAAGTATACCTCCTCCCTTTTCTGCCTTCATTACATGCCTGGATTTATCATTGCTTAGCTCAATCAATGCTTTTCTTTCTTCCTGTGTTAAGTTATAAAGTTTTTTCTTAGGAGTTTTTTTAAGTAGTTTCCTGATATCCATCTCACATTTCACTTCAAAAGCAGCTAATGTTAAATGTAGTGGTGGACAATAGCTGCTAGGCTTTTTTATAGTTTCATCAATAGGCTTATTTTCAATGTCATTAATTTTGCCATGAAACTGTACCCTTAAGTTGAGCTTCCTCACAAACATTTTAAGGTCTCTCAGTATCTGAGCTACCTCACTCCTGCAACTTGGTGCAAAAGTGAGTCCTTTGGACAACACACTTTTTTCATCTTCAGTCAGTGCTTTAACAGAGTGGTTCCAGATGAGTGGAGCACCTGTTATTGTGACTGGTTCCTCCGTCTGAGCTTGGGACCTGGGTTGTAGTCGGTGTTCCAGTCGGGATTGCCCAGGTATTGTATTTCCCTCATCCCTGTCCACTGTTTGGTTCTCCTGTCTCCCTGGGGGATTGTGGATAGAGTCTGAGACCTCCGAAATTCCTCCTCTGCTTCCTGGAATCTCGGTGAGTTGTAGTAGTAGTATTCCTCACTGTGGCTGTGGTAGGGGGGAACCTGGTAAGAAGGACAAGCTCTGGGGCTCTGGTGGTGGTGGTCGTTCTTGTTCTGATACTGGTGCTGGCTTTGATATTGGTGTGGTGGTTGATGTCTGTGCTGTTGATATTGGTCTTCCTGAAGAAACTGGTCTCTGTGAGGGTGCTGCTGCTCCTGGTGGCTCAATTGTCTGTGGTCCCGGTCCTTAATAAAGGATTTTTGACTGGAAACAGACTGCCTATCCCGCTTGGATTACTTTTGAATACTTAGTAACTCTGTATAATACTTCAAATTATATATTTTATTATTAATTTTTGACTTAGGATGAGTTTAAGTTCACTACTTCTACTGCCATTATCTGATCTGATTAATATACAGTAATTAACTAAATATATATGGATTGAAAATCTTCCACACAGAGAAATTTCCATAACTGAATGATTCCTAGGTGAGTACAGTCATCAAGAAAGCAGACTTTGCATGTATCTGGTGAGAGTGCAATCATCTTAATAGGAGGCTGCCCTATACACCCAGGACTAAGATACTCTTCAGTGTTTTCAAAGTCTAATTTATGAAGTCTTAGCAGCAAGGTGGCATCCATAAGCTTTTTCTCAATGTATTAAGAATGAGTTACACTGGTATGCAGTGAGAAAGAGCTATGCTCAAATGCTTTGGGTATGTTATTTAAGACTGTTGTTTGTTATTAAACTGTGGTGTTTTGAAGCTCTCCTTTTGTCATTTGTTAAAGAAACATTTTTGTGGCTGAGATTCAATTAAGCTGCTTTTATTTTATATTTGTTGGCATCTATAAACTGCCATGGTTTGCCAAGTACACACAGTGAAATAACCATTGCGAGATATACAAGGCAGGAGTTATTAACAAATAAATAATTCCAAAAGGTTATGAAAAATATGACATATTTGTCATAGTTGCATTATCTATGCAAACACAGAGTATGATGTTTTCATGTTGTGGTGGCATATGCAAACAGTGGGTGTTAGTAAAAGACTGACTATAAAATGCGGTGGGTAATGTGAATCCCTTCTGATATACAAATGTTTGGTAGAGCAGTGATAAATATTAAGAATAGTTTCATATCTGTGTGACCTACAGATGAACAATTCTTACCATTGTATACAAGGTATTCAGGCAGACAATTTTGACACATACCATGCAACATGCATGTTTTCGTAAGTTAATACTGTTGCTTTGAAATACTGTACACATAACATGCATATACTGTGCAGTATCATAAAGCAGCATGGTGATTTTCAGACTTGTCATGTATCATAGGAAGACTGTAATGGAGATGGACAGTTCTACCACTAAAATCTTGGACCTACCTTGGATGCTTGTAAAGACATAGCCCTTGGTTTGACCATAATACTAGCAATTTTGGTAAATAACATATATTTTTATAAACTGGCAATGTACAATCAGTATCAAGAGACAGACCACATATTCTCACGCTAGTGCATAACCAATTGTTAAGAGAACTTTCTTATTTATCTTTTTTGTAACTCACATAATTTATGAGCTATTGCATATTTTATGAGGTTTGTTTCAGTGAAGGATTATAGGTAAAGGCCCTCAGGAAACAGGTAGTTTCCTGGTTCAGATGACTCGAGTAAGCAAGGACATTGTTTAGCCCCCTTCTGCAGAAGACTGCATGAGTTAACATTAAGAACAAACCATGTTTGAGGTATTAGAGTTAGACAGACCTAGGCTAGGCTGTTTCACTTTACACAAACGTTTACTCGCTTTACACCATAAAAGAGCAGCCTTATTACTGCTGTTATGGTCCACCTCTGGTACAGCCTTGATCTCTGTGGTAATAAGTGAAACAGAATTATTGACAGTGGCTCTACATCTCTTCAGCTACAGGCTATGCATTTATGTAATGCAAGAATTCCTGAAAACAAAGACTATGGAGACATTGACATTTTGTCTGGGATATTAAATATTATTTATAGACAGAATTATTTTATCTCCTCAGGTTGAAATGACTTCTCATTTATTTCCCAAAGGCATCCAGCCAGAGGCATACAGCAAACATATGCCACCCTTCAGTGAGTGTATCTGGTAGACATCTTCAACAACTATTTAAATGATCAGGGAATGTCTTACTGAGATGGCCTAGTGTGCAAACTGACATGTAGTATGCGCCATGAAAAAAGAGTCATAGTCGCACAGATGAAGAGACAGAAGTAGGTGTCATTAGGTCAATATCCTTATTCAAGCCACTGTATTTAACACTCCCAAAAGAATTAAGCATCACTCCGAAAAGAGAAAAGAAGAGGAACTCCTAACGTGGCTCTATATTTGGTATATAGATAAGCTAAAAGCCTTTCAGTTTCTAAGCATTTCAGGTCAAACGTCCGCATCTCACTTGACAGAACACTGAAGGTCTTTCTTCCTTCCTTCCTTATTTGAAGATTTATATGTCTGATGCCCATCCACTATCCTAAAAGTTATTGTATGTTATGACATCTGATCTTTAAGCTTCAGATATAATATTCATTTTGCCTTAGAGTGAGTGAAGGAGAGAGAAAGAGATAATTATTCCTGCCGAAATCAATGGCATACCTGTTCTTGGACCAACAGAAGCCATATTTTCAACCTGTTTTGTCCAACCATAAGTGTAATCTTTTCTCATTTGGTTCTTTATACTCAGGAAGATCACATGAACTTTTGGTATTAATAAAGTGTATCAAATATGCATAAATCCAGTTAGATATTCCCTGGTAGCACTGCAAATATATATTTTTAATAGTTCTGCAGGGAGTACAGGGTGATCATCATATCTGCTAGCCAAAGTAGTATGTAGTACCCTCACTACATATATATTCCACTGGATGGCACAACAAGGATTTAGTCCTAATGTAAAATACATTAATGTCTTTCAATAAAGTATAATAAATGGTCCAGGAATTGTTTCCCACTTCTGATTTTATTATGTGTCATAGCTCTCAAGTACACAATAAAATGTAGAGAGTCCAAAATGAGACATCCTAGGATGCACATTCTGCTCAAAGTCACATATAAAATAGACACAGTAACTTTGAAAATATATATTTTAGAGAACAGGGGAACCTTAAGGGCGGCCACGGTGGTGCAGCGGTTAGTGTTGCCTCCTCACAGCAAGAGGTTCTCCGGTTCAATTCTCGGCTGGGGTGCCTTCTGTGCGGAGTCTGCATGTCCTCCCTGTGGTCACGTGGGTTTCCTCCAGGTGCTCTGGTTTCCTCCCACATCCCAAAGACATGCTGTAGGTGGATTGCACACTCTAAATTGGCCCTAGGTGTGAGTGTGTGCATGTGTGTGCCTTCTGTGGAAGGTTGGGTACCGGGCTGGCAACTCGACACTGTAAACTCCACTGCCAGTCATGAACGGACAGGTGATCCGCTGTGGCGACCCCTAACCAGGAAAAAGCTGAAAGAAGAAGAAGAGACCAGGGAACCTTAAAAACGGTGACAACCAACTATCTGGGGACAGCCCTCAGCTGCATCTGCTTCATCTGCCAGTGTACATCAACCCCCTGGTACCAAATGAATGAAGGGGGTCACAACATTGTCTGTGACAGTATAAGCTACACAAGACTTTACCACACTAATTCTGACATTTATAATGGAGCAGAAATAACATAAGGCTGCAATCAGATCTGCTGGCTTATCACATGATCAAAGAAATGTTGTTAAAATATCACCTGCATAATGATTTTATGCTGCAGACGTTTGAGATCAGCGATAAGATCAAACATATTAAACATTGTCTGAATTTTAAAGGTCAAAGGCTGTAAGGATAAATAATAAAAAGAGAGATTGGGAAACCTTGTTTAGTACTGCACCATGATGATTTGTTAGAAGATATTCTAAAACCCAGCCTCATGCACATGCATGAGCCTTGCTAAAAACAGGCAGTAGCTTTCAGGAAGATTACAGAGTTACAACAATGAAAGACCAAATAAAATAAGGATACTGCACGGCTGAACAATAAACAAACTGACCAGAATGAATGGATCCAGCACTTTAGTGTAAAACAGTATTTAATCTCCACTAAAGTGCTGGATCCATTCATTCTGTTCAGTTTGTTTATTGTTCAGCCATGCAGTATCCTTATTTTATAAGATTACAGAGTTATAACTCTTTACCATTCCAAACATAAATGGCAAAGATGCTCTACTGAAGTTTTTTTTCTTTTTCTTTTGTATCAATACTTGATACTGCCAATTGGCATTCAGTAGAACTGGCCTGAGACACGATTCTTAAAACTGTTATCTACCAGCAAAAACACAAGCGCAAGCAAGCCTCTTCTGGTCCCACCAGTCCTTGAACAAAACAAATAATACTTCTACCCTGCAAGTGTAATATATATATATTTATATATATAGACTGATCCCCTGGATTCATAATCATTTTCCTTGAAGCTGTTGTGTCTGATACCATGGCTTTTGTGTGACTCTAAAACCTAAATAGCAAACCTGCCATAGTGAAGAAAGGGTCCCTTCTAGTGTCATTTGTGGACATGATCTGTGGACATAGATGATACCCGTACCTCATCCCACTCCCTAAACATAGTGCTGTTTTGCCTGTTTTTGTCTGATCCTGATTGGCAGTGCAGTGCTACATGGTGGAAATAGATGGAATATAGGTTCTTGACACTGCTGGTGCCTAAATTCAGTTTTAGATGAAACTTTCAGAGGGCTGTGGCCCACTGTCCTCTGTGGTCATGGATAATAGTAATTCACAAAGAAAACAAGCTTGTTGCTTTTGACTACAGAGGTCAGGCTATTCAAATATAGGATAATGGAGGAGATCTAATAGACTGACCAATTATACTAGCAGGAGCTTTGTTTCAACACTGTGGGTGAGTGAGCCAAATGTAGTTAAGGCAGTGTGCGGATGTGCTCTATAAGGCCCACCAGAAGCTGCTGTTACTTCTCTTTAGAAAATAACTGTTTTGAGTTTGCTTGTTGTACTAGTAGTGGCAATGCAGTTGCCCAGTGATGTTATGTTGCTCAACACATTACCTCTATCACTCACAGTTGAAGTCTCATAAAGTCCTGACCATGCTCTACAGTGTAGCCCACAGTTTACATGTTTGTGAATCACACACTGATGTGCAGAGCACGTTTGTTTACCCACAACATATTGAGACATCCTCTAGTCACTTTGGGCTGTGATATACTCTCTGTACTCCACAAAATACTCTGCACAGTTGAGTATGAGTTTTATGAATAAAGCCCATAATCCAGATATAAGATGGAGACTGGATGGTAGATTTCTGCAAGTGCGAAGCCCTGCTCTGGCCTTGATAGCATTTAAATTACATTGCTTTTCCATATAGAGGGATAAAAACTAATTTATTTTATGATCTTCAGTTTGTTACCTTAAATAACTCAGATAGGATAAACCGAGGAAGAAATTTCTGTATTTTAGAAATAAGGCAAATTGCCCTAGCTATCAAGGAGTACTGTTTTCTTGTTAATAACGTCCTTTCAGTGCCTGATCTATACATAATCAACCAACAGAGGACCTTGGTAGCAAACAGCCTTTGCAACATTAACAGCTGAAAGGGAGATTCAAATTGAGGCAAGCTGTCATTCTCAGACAGTTCAGATTTGTTTAGTTATACTTTGTTCTCATTCCTGCCCAATACCCAGACTGCAATGGTGTTAATGTGAGCAAGGCCACAAATCACCCGCTGGTGCATGTCTGCACTGTATGAAATTGGTGCCCCTGGTCTCCAACATGGGCTGCAGCCATGAAGGAAAAAAAATCCTGTTTGTCAGGATAGGTGAGTGAGTAAATTTGCCACTGCTTCCAAACCCACTCCCCAGCAAGCCATCTGATCAGAGACTGGGTCCACCAACCAAATTGATACCTTCAGGGTCGCACACTGGGATATATCACTCTCTGTCTTGGACTTGACTAGCAGAGCTTATTTTAAAGCTCATGTTATCCACTTCTAAAGGAAAAAAAGAACACCACATCACTTCTCTGTTCATTTTCTGGCAGATCTAGGATTCACACATCATTCTTTGTGTTACAACTTTCTTGAAGATCTAGCCATTTTATTAGTGGACTGTTCTGTCTGAGATGGAATTCTATTTGTACCTCCTTTGATTGCCCATCCAAATCATTTACTGCCACTTTCAGATCGATCATTTGCTTGGATTCATCTACCACTTATTTTTAATATCCTGATACCGAAAGTTGGCAGTTTGATGTAAGGAGGTGATTGGTGCCTTTAACACATTTATAACCACTGCAAGTACATTTCAGTTCATGTAGGCAGCGACTGAAAGTTTATTTTCCACAACAGGGAATTTATGTTGGTTGAAAGTCCCATTTCCACTGACACCTTGTTCACCAGGTTGTCACTCTTGGCAAGTAGAACCTTCAGAAAGACTTGAATTTTCTTTTTCTGATTTTAGGTGATGGGAATTTGCCAGTTATTTTTACCCTATCATGAAACATACAGGTTTAAGGTGTAAAAACAGGCTTGTGCCCTTGCTTAATTAATTTAATATACAATCAAAGCAATACACAGAAGAAGCAAAAATCAGCTACTGCTTTTTAAGGACAAACGTGCAAGTCTTCATTGAAAACCCTTCATATTCTTACTTACCCCCAGCCAGGATCCTTGCAGTTCTCCCAACCTCAACACTATCCAGGTAGCCACTATCCTGGTCTTTGGTGCAGGCTGGAGAAGTTGTTTGACCGTGACCCAACCACTGGCTACAAAAATATAAGTATTTTTGATTATTTTAACAGATTACTGTTTTTATAATTTAATATATATAAAGCACTTTGTCTATTCAGAATCTAGAAATCTTTTTTCTGTTAAAAAACTTTCATAGCTTGTTGTCTTAGGCTATTGTATAAACTGAAAGGTTTGAGAAGTTGTTTGACTACATAACTGAGAATGTAATTATCTTTTTTTTTAGTATTATTTTTTATGATTTAATATTTATAATTTAATATGTATAAATGGTCTCTTTGCAATCTGAAGAGTCTAAAACTTTAAGAATTTTTTTACTTTATATTGTTGTTTTAGCTTTAACATTTGTACTTATAAACATTTACTCTGTGTATATAATTATGGCTCTTTTGGTGGTTCAGTTCTTGTTCTTGTTTCTAAAAAAAAACTTCTTTGGTCTTGGCTGGTTGAGGCTTCTGTATGAACTGAGCGAAACACAAGCAAAATATAAGCATTTTTGATTATTTTAACAGATTACTGTTTCCTATTTTTTTGTGTTCTTGTAAGAAAAGTCTTGTCAGAATCTTCCAAAATTTTTTTCTCTTTTTTGTTTTAATGCTCTTTTGTAAAATATAATTATTTTTTATTTTTTATCCTATTTTATTCCCTGTCTTTTAATTTAATCTATTTTGCAGTTCATTAAGAAGTTTAACACCTCCCAATCTTTTAAAGTCATCAGCTCATTCTTTTTCTTAATACAGAGAGAACATTTGATAAGGCCTTCTGTTCCTCCTAAAAGTTGTGTTTCTGGTCTTCTTAAACTTTTTCTTTTCTTGTTCTGAACCTTCTTCTTTTCTTGGTGTCCTTCCTCAAACATATTGGCAACAGCTACATTGTAATATATTACAACTGACTGCTACAACAGCACATTGTCTATTCAGAATCTTCAGAAATTTTTCTGTTTAAAAAACTTTCTTGGCTTGTGTCTGTTTTCCTTTTGCTCCACCCCCCTCCCTGTTTTGCTCTTATCTTATGCCGTTAAACTTTGGTTGCCGCTCTGTGCCCTACTGTGACACACCTTATGTTAGCTGCTCATTATTCATAATCTAGAAAGAACATTTGATAAAACTTCGATGCCTCCTTACCTTTCTTTCAAAACAAAGACTTTTTCTTTTTTTTCTTCTTCGCCTTGACCTCTTGTGTTCTCCTTCTCCTTCTCAAACATAATATAAATATACTTATATTTCAGAGCATATTATAAACTGTATTTGCTATAAATCTGATTTAAGTTTTTTCTGGCTTTTTGAATATTTACAACTGACTGCATCTTAGCCTGTTTATACAGCTCTGCATTCTATTTAAACTGTTTTTGTGTTGATTAACTGTTTTGCACTCTTAAAAGTTATTTGTTGCTTAATTTTATTAGGCTAGGCTAACACACTCAAGTGTGCTAGCCACTTAAAAGCATTTATAGCATTTACTGTCTGTTTTTTTTCCTTGTCTCTGTAAAAAAAAAAAAAAAAAATCTCTTGTTTTCCCACCTTACTGACCTAGAATAGTCCAGTTTCAGAGTTGCTGATCCCTGGGCTTTGTTTTAGTTCCTGTTACTGATCCATTGCCTTATTAGGAAGGAGGAAGTTTCTTTGCTTACCAGTGGGAGTGGGAAGCACTGAGCAGCCTTTTGTCCGAATTGGTGAAGTTTCAGCCAGAAACTAGTAGTCTATTGGTCGCTTTGGGCCAATTCCTAGCTCCTTTCAGCCCCTGCTATAAAACACGCTAAACACGTGTTTTCCAGCTTGTACCAACTCTGCACAGATCCTCGTGGTGGCCTGCAGAGTGATCCAAGCAGCAGAGAGCTAAAAGAGTGACTTTCTACCAGATATAAGTATTTTTGTGGCTTTCCCACTGTTATTAAGCTAGCGACTGCATTTCGCCTGTTCTACTGCTACTTTAAGTGATTTCTGCATTTTACACTGTTTATTGCACTTTACGTTACTAATTGTTCCAAATTGTTTCTGTAGGCTACACACTAAAGTGCTTACGATTTACAGCATTTATAGCATTTACTGTCTGTTTTTCCTTATCTCTGTAATAAAACAAAAAATCTCTTTGTTTTCCCCTGAACTAGAGTAGTCCACTTTCAGAGTTGCTGATCCCTGGGCTTTGTTTTTAGTTCCTGTTACTGATCCATTGCCTTATTAGGAAGGAGGGAAGTTTCTTTGCTTACCAGTGGGAGTGGAAGCACTGAGCGCCTTTTGTCCGATTTGGTGAAGTTTCAGCCAGAAACTAGTAGTCCATTGGTCGCTTTTGGGCCAATTCCTAGCTCCCTTCAGCCCCTGCTATAAAACACGCTAAACTGTACTGCTGATCTAACCAGCATATCCTATAACTGAAAAGTTCATCTCTACTTGATTCCCAAGTAGACTATTCTCTATCTGTAAAGCCTAGCACTTACTCCTACAGTACTTGCACCTTGATAAAGCACTCTTATTATAGATAGTACCCCACCAGCCCAAAACCCACTTCCCGGAGTCCTTTGAAAGCTCTTTATCTACTACTTCTAGTATGTCGAGGTATCAGTTGCTAGTGTCCTCTCCCGCTCAACTGGTGAACCTGGGAATATTGAGGCAATGTTACAATTGCCTCATGTACACACAATCCTCTCCTTCTCCCACAAACACAAATACATGCGAGAGATGCAACTATACGGGCCAAACTGGAGGCTGAGCTCTCAACATAGGACTGGCAAGACCAGACAGGAGAGAGCAACCACACACAATACATACCCAGTCACACATGGTACCATCACAACTTCAAATCATACACATACTCACACAAAGACATACTCGGAGGCTCTGGTCAAAAATTTACCAAAACAGCAGAGGCCACCAAAGCAGACACCCAAACAACTACCACCTCACGACCCAACACATGCAACACATAGACCACACAGTCAGAGTGTCAAACAGTCACAGCCCTTAAGGCCAAACAAAATGCCAGACACACTTGTCATTGGTGATTCCATAGTCAGGCACACTGACGTCCGCTCACCAGACTGAGTAAGGAGAAGGTCACAGTAAGCTGCCTGTCGGGCGCTAGAATCCGCCACATAACGCAAGCACTCAGGTCTCTCAACAGCAGGTACAAGTACGACTCAGTCATTGTCCACGCTGGTGTCAACGACCTGAGACGTGCCTCCTTGGACTACATGAAAAGGGACGTCGAGGAGCTCTCTGATTATGTAGCCCAGGCAGGTATGACCCTGACCTTGAGCAGTATCCTACCTTCACCTAGAATGATGCCACAATACAGTGATAAGATGATCAGCTTTAATAATTGGCTTAAATTCTGGTGTCATTCAAAGGGGATCCAATGTCTGTCTGCCTGGGATGACATGCTGGACAAGCCACGCTGTCAAGGGACGGCTTGCACCTGTCACCCTGGGCTTCCGGATATTGGCAAAGGCTCTTGCCACCCCCATAGTGCCTTTTTAGGCAAGGCTCAAATTCTAAACCTACCACCCTAGAACACCAAAAGGAAAAAACTAAGGGTAATGCTGCTCAATGCCAGAAGTCTCAATCTCAAGATGCACTCGAGGCCCTTCTCAATATGGAGAACATCGATGTCTGTGCTGTGACAGAAACCTGGTTCAAGGCTCCTGAGAGCACCCCAGCACTAACAGGGTTCACCTCATATCATGCTCCGCCCCAAAATCCAGACAACACCAAGAAAGGAGGGGGGTGACCATATTCATAAAGGACACCCACACCTCAAGGTTGGTGGCAACGCACGATGCATCGGAGACCATCCAGGTGCAATTAACCATAGGCAAGACTGCTCTGCAATTTGTAGCATGTTACAGGCCACCCTCTCAAACTCAGGAACCTCACATGGCCTTCCTGAAAACATTGGAGGATAAATGTATCTCCAAACACCATCATACTAGGTGACTTCAACTACCCTAATATAGACTGGGAACACTACTCAAGCCCGAACACTCTAACCCAAAGATTCCTGGAGTTCATAAACTCAAATGCCATGGAACAACTAGTCACCATCCCCACAAGAGGTGAAAACATACTTGATCTCATCATCACGAACATGGGATCAAAATGTTCAACACCGAAGTATACCCCTCACTGGTGAGATCAGATCATAAACTAATCTCGCTGGAGGTCCTCATCCCGCCCCACCTGAAACAAAAAGACCACAGTGAAAAACTTCTCAAAAGCCGATTTCACACTTCTAAAAACTAGTGTGGTCTCCTTTAAGGCCCCTGAGCCAGTGGTAAACATTACTCAAACCGCTGAATCACTTACAAATGCCTTCTACCAGCACCTACAGGACTGCATGGATCAGGCAATCCCAAACAAAACTAAGACTCTCTGTACCAAAGGCAAGCGTCCAGTCTGGTGGACCCCAGCCATAAACAAGCTCTACAACAAAAGGAGGAAGCTACTACAAGATAGAGCAAAATCCTTGAAAGGTAAGACACCTTTGATCATTATAAGTAAAAAACTAAGAGCTCTCATAAAATCATCCAAGGCAAATTTTGAGAGAAAAATCGCCAAGGACTCTAAAGACAATCATAAGGCCTTCTTTAGCTATGTTAGAAACCTAGGAGGAAACTCCCAGATATGCTCAGAATTAGTTCAAAATGATGTGAAAATTACTGAACCTACACACATTGCTAACATACTGACTGACAGGTTCAGTGCAAACTTCTCCCCCCCCCCCAAAGGAGAGATATCTATTCCAGAGGATTGTAGCCCCCCAAACATCTCCAACGCCCACGTGAGAACTGCCCGCACTAAGGCAAAACACAGCATCCATGGGACCGGATGGTGTCCCCGGCTGTGTGCTTCATGAACTCAACGAGGAATTAAACCCACAGTTAGGACAGCTGTTTAATCTTAGCCTCACCTCAGGATACGTACCCAAGGAGTGGCGCACGGGGACTGTGGTCCCACTTCATAAGGGCGGTGCCTCCACAGACCCTGGAAATTACCGCCCCATTAGCTTGACAAGCCTTATCTGCAAAGCCATGGAGAGGATCATAATGGAACTCATAAATAAAGACACAGGGAACTTGCAGACTTTGGATCCAACCCAGTTTGGCTTTGTCAAAGGCAGATCCTGCCTCTTAAACTTGGTTGACTTTTTCGAGACAGTCACCAAGGCCATTGATGAGGGAAAGGCAGTCCATACAGCCTACCTCGACCTGGCAAAGGCCTTCGACACAATACCCCACTCAGGTATCATCGAAAAACTCATCAGCTTGAATGTAAACCCATACATCACAAGATGGGTTGCAAACTGGCTAAGCGACAGAACCCACAGGGTCAGAGTTGCTGGAGCCATGTCAGACTCAAAGCCTGTCACAAGTGGTGTCCCACAGGGCTCAGTCCTGGGTCCACTCTTGTTCGGCATCTACTTTTCTGAAGTACAAGCAAACACAGGAGGGTTATGGCTGACAAAGTTTGCAGATGACTGCAAACTGGGCCATAGTCGAAAACACATCTGACACAGATATCCTCCAGAAGGGCCTCACAGAAACGGATAACTGGTGCCAGAGCCATGGCCTGAAGTTAAACGCCAAAAATGCATAGTCATACCCTTCGGGAAAAACAAGGTTACCCCTAGCTACCATATAGGTGACAATCCACTGAGCACAGAAAAGTCATCAGGGATCTGGGGACCCAAGTTGACAGTAGTCTTTCGCTTGACACTCATGTTGCTAAAGTAGTTAGGAAAACCTTCTATATCGCCCACCTGATCATGAAGGGATTCACATCTAGATCAAGGGAGGTCATCGTCCCCTGTACTCATCACTCATTAGACCTATGATTGAGTACAATGCCCTGCTCGAATGTATCTGACCAGACACCTGATGCAGCTTGAAAGGCCCCAAAAGTTCCTCACCAAAAGGATAAAGGGTCTCAAAAATATGTCTTATGCTGCCCGACTGAAAGAACTCCAGCTTTATTCAGTCTCATACCGCTTGCTCAGAGGTGACCTGTGCCTGACATATAAGGCCATGTCAAACCCAGATTTGATGAATATGCTTCACCTCAAAAATCTAGATCCCTCAGAACCACAAGGGCGGAGACTTAAACCTTGACACGGTTATAAATAGAACGTGCTGGAGGGACAGATTCATCACCCAGAGACTCCCTATGCTGTGGAACAAAATCCCGGTACATGTGAGGCAGAGCACCTCGCTGGCCTTGTTCAAGAGGAATCTTGACCAATGGATGGGAGATCGCAGATATACCCCAGGGATTACTTCAGTGTCACTGCTTGACAGAGGCACAGAAAAATGATAGGCATAGTTTTTATTCAAACTAAAGGGGTGGCGAAAGCCACATAACTATGGGCTAGGCTTATAAATGCCCTTGGGCAGATAGCCTAGTATGAACCTATGAACCTATGAACCTATACCACTCTTTACTGGCCAGTCTAGTTGTGATTAAATTGCAAACTGAATGGCAACAGCACATTGTAATATATTACAACTGACTGACAACAGCACATTGTAATATATTACAACTGACTGGCAACAGCACATTGTAATATATTACAAGTGACTGACAACAGCACATTGTAATATATTACAAGTGACTGACAACAGCACATTGTAATATATTACAAGTGACTGACAACAGCACTTCCTCTGCTTATGGTGCCAAAAAATGCAAAAAAAAATATTATTTTAGTTTTTGCAGGCCAGTATGCCACCACCTCTCCTCACATTAGGATCTCTGGCCCCTTGGAGCCCTGAACTTTTTTTATTCTCTGATTCCAACATTGTTGAATGCCAGGGAAAATATAATTCCTAGTCATGCAAACTTGACTGATGAAATGCAATCTGTAACAGTAGAAATTGCATTTTTTTAATTCCTGTAGGCATTTCAGTTATAAGTGTAAAAGAATTCAGGTCGTAACTCTTCATCAAATAGACTGTATGATTTCTTAGGGAAAAAGAACTGCATACTCATAGCCCTAACCTTCAAAGGGTAGGGGATTGAGGTTCTATGAGTGGTGGGCTGTATAAGATGGAAGCCAAAAGGTAGTTCTACTAAAAGTGTTTAGTCAAGCTCCCTAGCTCAGGTTCTAACATACAGGTGTAAATGTTGCTCGTGTCCAAAGAGGGCAACAAATGACTGCCTACAGGTAAAACAGGACTTTTTCATATGCTGTTTTTGTTATCAACTCACTATTACAGCTTTTTTGGATGTTTTTAAGCTTCTAAGTGTATCTGGGCACTAAGACACTGTAGGCCTCTGTTTTCCGTGTGGGAACAGGAGTTCCTGTATTGTAGCAGAGTATACAGTGCATGAGTAGTCTATTTGGTATTGGTGTTGCTTCAAAAAGGAGCCATTTATAACCATTTATCAGACAATACTTTCCCAATCTGGGGATTCCCTCTGAAGCCTTTGTTTATGATTATTTTCACTTTTTTGCTTTTGTCTAAACTTCTAGTCAGCTCACAAGCTATTGGTTATGTCTACCTCAAAAAAAGTATAATGGCTGCTTAGTAGCTCAACGTCTATCAGTTTCTTTTTCAGAATGAAGTTTCACGTGTGAGTTCACCAGGTTGTTGGTTTGGACTTTGGTTTGGGCTCTGCAGTAGTCTGGTTTACTCTGTGGTAATTTCTCTAAGATCCTTGTCCCATTTTTGTGGAGTATGTTGATGTTGTTTAGAAATCTTGGCCTCCTGGGTTTTGATATCATATTAGTGTGTTTGTATCAAACTGCTTCACTCAGTTAAGGGCGCAGTTGCTGCAGTTCAAAGGTTACTTACTTTGTTGTGCTGCATCTCATTATGTTGATTGCAGTTGAATCAACATTTGTAAATATGTGCACAATTCAATCGTTTCATTTTAGGTGGGAAGACATTTTTAATATGTTGAGCATTATTTTTCTTTTTTTTTTTGAATACTTTGAATATTCTGTGCTATGTCTGATTATAATTCTGCACTAGTTATTTTAATATCACCTCCCTGTTGACTTACTATTATTTGGCTTTCATTTACATTTTGGCAATTTGTGTAACAATGCTTAGGAGACAAGCACTTAAATTTTAACTTTGGTCCCGCATTTTCTGGATTCGCAATGCAATAGAAAGCTATTTTGCTGCTCCCATATTAGAGATTTTGCCAGTCACATCCATTTACTTATATATATTAAATCCATAATCACATAATGTTTCCGTTATGAAGGAACAGAATGTTGTCACTGAGAAATCAGTTTTGTAATTACAATTGATATAAACATGTATTGTGCTGTTCACTGCAAAAACACATATTAAAAATGGTATTTTTCCCATCTTGAACCACAACACTGTGATGTGTATATATACCCGTGGTCCCCGTGGTCATACAGTATTAGGACAAAGAAGCAGCATCCAACTATATTGCACTGTGCTCTCGTGCAATCATTGTTTTCATGCCAGTAAGAGCAAACAAATGATTTCTTTGCAACCACGGATCAAGGAACCATGGGTCAGCATCTCAGAAATGCACAGAAAAAACTGAAAACTGAAAAAAAAACTGTTAATCATTGCTAGCACTGGGTGGCACAGTGCTACAGTGAATTCAATTATTGCCTGAAAACAAGAGCATATCTGGTTTGATTCCTGACTGGGGTGTTTTCTGTGTGCAGATCCTTTCTGTGTTCATGTGGGTTTTCTCCGTGTGCTCTGGTTTCATCCCACACTCCAAAGACATGCAGTAGGTGGATTGGACACTCTAAACTGGCCATTGGCATGAGTGTGTGTGCATGTATGTGGTATGGAAGAATACCCGAGGCAGGGCTAGGCACGTGGTGGAGTGAACCTTGACTCTAGATGACTGTCACTGTCGAAGTGAGACGCGGACTCCATGTACAAAAATGGGAAAAAGGAGTTGCGGATGGATTGCCTGCACTGAAATAGAAACATCACTGCCAATGTTTTCCTATGAAACTCTGCAATTGATGAGGCACAACTCATTAGGTTGTGATAGACAAGATATATCCTTGTCAATTTACCCTCTCCTAGTAGTAGGGGAAGCCAGCTCTTTCATTAACATAACTGCTTCCCAGGAGTCCACCAGTGGGTACTAGGGTTAACCCTATGACAAGCACTAATCACCTTTTGTCTGTGGCTACTTGCTTTCGACTTATGTACTATTGACATACTGAATAGTATTTATTCAGACTCCATGTCCCTGACTTTTTGTGGGATAATGAAGAAGCTCTTACAGAGTTAAATGATGTGAAATAACTCATAAATCTGTATACAGTATTACATGTAGCTCTATAGTTACAGTACCTCTCAAGTCTTTGACAGAGAGCTGCTAAAATAGCTTGAATCCAACCTTATATCGCCCCAGATACTGTTAATTAAAGGTCTTTGAAAATGAAGCATGCTATTTAAGAGGGCCTCAAATGCATAAAATAAATTTACTCCCTTTAAAAGCTGTTTTTCAAGGAAATACTGGTTTTGCTATGTATCTGCTTTCTAACCGAAAGTACATTGATCTAATGTGCCTTTCATATAAAACCTAGACAATAAAGATCGCACAGAATGATAATAACATTCAAATGTTCATCAGATCAAGTAAAAGCGGAAAGACAGAAATGTACAACAGCTGTGGCATAACAGACTAGGAATATTAAAATGATTATGATCTTCACTAAATGAACAGCAACTGATAAAAACAACAGAAAATGTACCTAGCCTGAGACTTTCTTTCTTATCTACTTTGTAAAATAATATATCTTGTTTAATTTTGTTAGTGCCCATCAGCAAGGCAGTAATGAAACAAATTACTATACTCTTTAACTGTAAGCTGTTTGATTTGGTAAGTAGAGTGGAACTGAAAATTCCAGTCTGCCTACCTGCACAAAATAAATAATATTAGTGTCACAAGTCCATCAGTTTGTTGCCACTAATATATTTTCAACCCTTTGGAATACAAATCATTTGAGACTTAAAACACGTTACTAAAGCCCACTTCCAAATAAATTTAT
Organism: Protopterus annectens; assembly: GCF_019279795.1. NCBI lineage: Eukaryota > Metazoa > Chordata > Ceratodontiformes > Protopteridae > Protopterus > Protopterus annectens. The sequence goes on along the minus strand of NC_056727.1, from coordinate 775,202,091 downwards.
TTTTCTGCTTATTCCACCTTTCAGTCAAGGTTTGGATGATCAGTGTCAGAAAACAGAAAATGCCTGAAAGCTGTCAGTGTGACATAACAA